>NW_026913585.1:0-9901 GCF_034315485.1 Pezoporus occidentalis | reverse complement strand
ACCCCAACCCCCTTCCGGTCCCCCCCCACCCCCTTTTTCCCCCCCCCCCCCCCCCCCCCCAGACCCCCCCCCCCCCCCCCCTCCCGTGACCCCCCCCATGACCCCCCTCGGGACCCCCCCCCTCCCCCCCTCACCTCCCCTCTCGGCTCCGCTCGGCTCCGTCCGGCGCGCCCAGCCCCGCCCCTCGCACCACGTGACCCCGGCCACGCCCCCCACCGGAGCTACCTGGCCTCGGAGGCCACGCCCACACCTGCGGAAGGGGGCGGGGTCAGAAGGGGGCGGGGCTTGCGCCGTGCACCTGCTGAAGCCACGCCCCCCCCCCGTGATCCGCGCATGCGCAGTGCGGCGGGAGCGCCAACGCAGGGTCCTAGCGCGCACCTCCATGTAGGGAGCGCCCCAAATGAGGGGGACCCCGAGACCCACAACCACTTATGGGGGGGGGGACGGGACATAGGGGTCCCTATGGGGGGGGTGGGGGTCAGTATAAGGGGGTGTCCAATTAGGGGGGCTCCTATGGGGCGTTCTCATGGGAGGGGTTCAAATGGGGGGGTCCCTATGGGGGGTCCCTATGGGGGGGGGGTGTCCCTATGGGGGGGTCCCATTTGGGGTGGGTCCCTATGGGGAGGTCCCTATGGGGGGAGGGGGGGTCCCTATGGGGGGGTCCCTATGGGGGGGGGTGGGTCCCTATGGGGGTGTCCCTATGGGGGGGTCCCATTTGGGGTGGGACCCTATGGGGGGGGGGGTGGGTCCCTATGGGGGGGTCCCTTGGGCGGTGTCCCTATGGGGGGATCCCATTGAGGGTGGGTCCCTATGGGGGGGTCCGTATTGGGGGGGGAGGGGGGTCCCTATGGGGGGGGTCCGGGAGGGGGGGGTTCCCATTTGGGGTGGGTCCCTATTGGGGGCTCCTTTGGGGGGGGGGGTCCCTATGGGGGGTCCCTATGGGGGGGGGGTGGGTCCCTATGGGGGGGTCCGTTGGGGGGGGTCCCTATGGAGGGATCCCATTGAGGGTGGGTCCCTATGGGAGGGTCCGTATTGGGGGGGGGAGGGGGGTCCCTATGGGGGGGTCCGGGAGGGGGGGGGTCCCTATGGGGGGGGTCTCATTTGGGGTGGGTCCCTATGGGGAGGGCCGGGGGGGGGTGGGTCCCTATGGGGGGTCCCATTTGGGGGGGGGTCCCTATGGGGGGGCAATTGGAGGGGGTCCCTATGGGGGGTTCCTGTGGGGGGGTCCAATTGGGGTGGGGTCCCTATGAGGGGTTCCTATAGGGGGTTCCCTGGGGGGGGATCCATTGGCGGGTCCCATCTGGGGTTTCCCTATGGGGGGTTCCTATGGGGGGGGCCCTATGGGGGGTCCCTATGGGGGGTTCCTATGGGGAGTCCCTATGGGGGGGTCCATGGGGGGGGCCCTATGAGGGGTCCCTATGGGGGGTTCCTATGGGGAGTCCCTGTGGGGGGTCCCTATGGGGGGGCCAATTGGAGGGGGTCCCTATGGGGGGTTCCTAAGGAGGGGTCCAATTGGGGGGGGGGGGGGGTATTTGGGGGGGTCCCTATGGGGGGTCCCTATGGGGGGTTCCTATGGGGGGTCCCTATAGGGGGGTCCCTATGGGGGGTCCTTATGTGGGGGTCCCTATAGGGGGGTCCCTATGGGGGGAGATGCGCTTGGGGGGGGGGGGGCCTCTTTCTGCCCCCCCCCCCTTTGCCGCAGTGGGGGGGGCTCAGAAGGGGGCGGAGCTCTCCGGGAGGACGGCGGCCAATCAGGAGCCGCCGCGGCCCCGCGGCCCCCGCGCTATCGCGAGGTCTCTGTCGCGACAGCGGCAGCCCCGTGCGCCATGGCCGTGGTGTCCGGTTACTTCTTCCTGGAGGTACGGGGGGGGGGGGGGCGGATCTATGGGGTGCCCCATAGGGATGCGGTGGGGATCTGTGGGGTTCCCTATAGGGATGTGATGGGGATCCATGGGGTGCCCCATAAGTGTGTGATGGAGATCCATGGGGTGCCCCATAGGGATGCGATGGGATCTATGGGGTGCCCCATAGGGATGCGATGGGATCTATGGGGTGCCCCATAGGGGTGCGATGGGATCTATGGGGTGCCCCATAGGGATGCGATGGGATCTATGGGGTGCCCCATAGGGGTGCGATGGGATCTATGGGGTGCCCCATAGGGATGCGGTGGGGATCCATGGGGTGCCCCATAGGGATGTGATGGAATCTATGGGGTTCTCCATAGGGATGCGATGGGATCTATGGGGTGCCCCATAGGGATGCGATGGGGATCCATGGGGTGCCCCATAGGGATGTGATGGAATCTATGGGGTTCTCCATAGGGATGCGATGGAACCTATGGGGTGCCCCATAGGGATGCGGTGGGGATCTGTGGTGTTCCCTATAGGGATGTGATGGGGATCCATGGGGTGCCCCATAAGTGTGTGATGGAGATCCATGGGGTGCCCCATAGGGATGCGTTAGGGATCTATGGGGTGCCCCACAGTGATGTGATGGGCATCCATGGGTGCCCCATAATGGTGTGATGGAGATCCATGGGGTGCCCCATAAGGGTGCAGTGGGGATCTATGGGGTTCCCCATAGGGATGCTTTGGGGATCTATGGGGTGCCCTATAGGGATGCGATGGGATCTATGGGGTTCCCCATAGAGATGCAGAGGAGATCTATGGGGTGCCTCATAGGGATGTGGTGGGGATCTGTGGGGTTCCCCATAGGGATGCAATGGAGATCTATGGGGTGCCCCATAGGGATGCGAGGGGATCTATGGGGTGCCCTACAGAGATGTGATGGGCATCCATGGGGTGCCCCATAATGGTGTGATGGAGATCCATGGGGTGCCCCATAAGGGTGCAGTGGGGATCTATGGGGTTCCCCATAGGGATAGAGATCTATGGGGTGCCTCAGAGGGATGTGGTGGGGATCTGTGGGGTTCTCCATAGGGATGTGTTAGGGATCTATGGGGTGCCCCATAGGGATGCGTTAGGGATCTATGGGGTGCCCCACAGCGATGTGATGGGCATCCATGGGGTGCCCCATAATGGTGTGATGGAGATCCATGGGGTGCCCCATAGGAGTGTGGTGGAGATCTATGGGGTTCCCCATAGGAGTGTGATTCGATCTATGGGGTGCCCCATAGGGAATACGATGGGGATCTATGGTGTGCTGCATAGGGATGGTTTCAAAGGTCTCTGTGGGTCTCTATGGGTCTCTATGGTCTCTATGGGTCTGTATGGGTCCCTGTGGGTCTCTATGATGTCTCTCTATGGTTTCTATGGGTCTCTATGATGTCTGTGGGTCTCTCTGGGTCTCTGTGGGTCCCTATGGGTCTCTATGGTCCCTGTGAGTTCCTATGGGTCTCTATGGTCTCTCTCTATGGTCTCTATGGGTCTCTATGGGTCCCTATGGGTGCAGGTTTTGATCCTTGGTTTCATGGCCATTCTCCGGTACCTGCTGGAGTTCAATGGGTCTCTATGGGTCTCTATGGTCTCTATGGGTCTCTATGGTCTCTATGGGTCTCCATGCCCTCTCTATGGTCTCTCTATGGTGTCTCTATGCTCTCTCTATGCTCTCTCTATGGTGTCTCTATGATGTCTCTATGGTGTCTCTATGGTGTCTCTATGATGTCTCTATGGTGTCTCTATGGTGTCTCTATGATGTCTCTATGGTGTCTCTATGATGTCTCTATGGTGTCTCTATGATGTCTCTATGGTGTCTCTATGCTCTCTCTATGCTCTCTCTATGCTCTCTATGGTGTCTCTATGGTGTCTCTATGATGTCTCTATGGTGTCTCTATGGTGTCTCTCTGATGTCTCTCTGATGTCTCTATGGTGTCTCTATGCTCTCTCTATGCTCTCTCTATGCTCTCTATGGTGTCTCTATGGTGTCTCTATGGTGTCTCTCTGATGTCTCTATGATGTCTCTATGGTGTCTCCATGATGTCTCTATGGTGTCTCTATGGTGTCTCCATGGTGTCTCCATGGTGTCTCTATGGTGTCTCTATGATGTCTCTATGGTGTCTCCATGATGTCTCTATGGTGTCTCTATGGTGTCTCCATGGTGTCTCCATGATGTCTCTATGGTGTCTCTATGGTGTCTCTATGCTCTCTCTATGCTCTCTATGGTGTCTCTATGATGTCTCTATGGTGTCTCTATGATGTCTCCATGATGTCTCTATGGTGTCTCTATGATGTCTCTCTGATGTCTCTATGGTGTCTCTATGGTGTCTCTATGAGGTCTCTATGGTGTCTCTATGGTGTCTCTATGGTGTCTCTGTGGTGTTTCTGTGATGTCTCTATGATGTCTCTATGATGTCTCTATGGTGTCTCTATGGTGTCTCCATGATGTCTCTATGGTGTCTCTATGGTGTCTCTATGGTGTCTCTATGATGTCTCTATGGTGTCTCTATGGTGTCTCTATGGTGTCTCTATGGTGTCTCTATGGTGTCTCTATGATGTCTCTCTGGTGTCTCTATGGTGTCTCTATGCTCTCTCTATGCTCTCTCTATGCTCTCTATGATGTCTCTATGGTGTCTCTATGGTGTCTCTCTGATGTCTCTCTGATGTCTCTATGGTGTCTCCATGATGTCTCTATGGTGTCTCTATGATGTCTCTATGATGTCTCTATGATGTCTCTATGATGTCTCTATGATGTCTCTATGATGTCTCTATGATGTCTCTATGATGTCTCTATGGTGTCTCTATGATGTCTCTATGATGTCTCTATGGTGTCTCTATGGTGTCTCTATGGTGTCTCTATGGTGTCTCTATGATGTCTCTATGGTGTCTCTATGATGTCTCTATGATGTCTCTATGGTGTCTCTATGGTGTCTCTATGGTGTCTCTATGGTGTCTCTATGATGTCTCTATGATGTCTCTATGGTGTCTCTATGGTGTCTCTATGATGTCTCTATGATGTCTCTATGGTGTCTCTATGGTGTCTCTATGGTGTCTCTATGGTGTCTCTGTGATGTCTCTATGGTGTCTCTATGGTGTCTCTATGATGTCTCTATGGTGTCTCTATGGTGTCTCTATGGTGTCTCTATGATGTCTCTATGATGTCTCTATGGTCTCTCTATGATGTCTCTATGGTGTCTCTATGGTGTCTCTATGGTGTCTCTATGGTGTCTCTATGGTGTCTCTATGGTGTCTCTATGGTGTCTCTATGATGTCTCTATGATGTCTCTATGGTCTCTCTATGATGTCTCTATGGTGTCTCTATGGTGTCTCTATGGTGTCTCTATGGTGTCTCTATGCTCTCTCTATGGTGTCTCTATGATGTCTCTATGATGTCTCTATGCTCTCTCTATGCTCTCTCTATCCCCTCTCTCTGGTGTCTCTCTGGGGTCCCTCTCCCTGGCCCCCCCCTGCCCCCCGTCGCTCCTCCCCCAGGTTCTCATCCTCTGCTCCGTGGCCTCCCTTTGGTACCTCCTGGAGTTCTCGGAGCCGTTCCCGGTGCCCCAGGGCGGGTTCTTCTGCCGGGACCCCGCTTTCGGCCGCCCCTACCCCGGCCCCCCCGGCGCCAGCCGCGCCCCCCCCGCGCTCGTCTACGGGCTCGTCACCGCCGTGCCCGCGCTCACCGTGAGGGGGGCACTTGTGGGGCTGGGGGGGGAAGGGCACTTGTGGGGCTGGGGGCACTTGTGGGGCTGGGGGGCACTGGTCTGGCTGGAGGGGGAGAAGGGCACTTGTTGGGCTGGGGAGAGGGGGGGAAGGGCACTTGTGGGGCTGGGGGGGAAGGGCACTTGTGGGGCTGGGGGGAGGGGGGAAGGGAACTTGTGGAGCTGGGGGGGGCACTTGTGGGGCTGGGGGGGAGGGCACTTGTGGGCCTGGGGGGGCACTTGGGCTGGGGGGGCACTTGTGGGGCTGGGGGGGCACTTGTGGGGCTGGGGGGGGAAGGCAGTTGTGGGGCTGGGGGGAGGGGGAAAGGGAACTTGTGGGGCTGGGGGGCACTTGGGGGCTGGGGGGGGAAGGGCACTTGTGGGGCTGGGGGGAGGGAAGGGCACTTGTGGGGCTGGGGGGCACTTGTGGGGCTGGGGGGGAGGGCACTTGTGGGGCTGGGGGGGGAAAGGCACTTGTGGGGCTGGGGGGAGGGGGGAAGGGAACTTGTGGGGCTGGGGGGCACTTGTGGGGCTGGGGGGGGAAGGGCACTTGTGGGGCTGGGGGGCACTTGTGGGGCTGGGGGGCACTTGTGGGGCTGGGTGGGGCACTTGTGGGGCTGGGGGAGAGGGCACTTGTGGGGCTGGGGGGGCACTTGGGCTGGGGGGGGCACTTGTGGGGCTGGGGGGAGGGGGGGAAGGGCACTTGTAGGGCTGGGTGGGGCACTTGTGCAGCTGGGGGGGGAAGGGCACTTGTGGGGCACTTGTGGGGCTGGAGGTGGGAGGGAAGGGCACTTGTGGGGTTGGGGAGAGGGAAGGGCACTTGTGGGGCTGGCGGGGAGGGCACTTGTGGGGCTGGGGGAGAGGGCACTTGTGGGGCTGGGGGGGAGGGCACTTGTGGGGCTGGGGGAGAGGGCACTTGTGGGGCTGGGGGGGCACTTGGGCTGGGGGGGCACTTGTGAGGCTGGGGGAGGGGGGAAGGGCACTTGTTGGGTGCTGGGGGGGGACACTTGTGGGGCTGGGGAGGGCACTTGTGGGGCTGGGGGGCACTTGTGGGGCTGGGGGGGAGGGCACTTGTGGGGCTGGGGGGCACTTGGGCTGGGGGAGAGGGCACTTGTGGGGCTGGGGGGGCACTTGGGCTGGGGGGGGCACTTGTGGGGCTGGGGGAAGGGGGGGAAGGGAACTTATGGGGCTGGGGGGGCACTTGTGGGGCTGGGGGCACTTGTGGGGCTGGGTGGGGCACTTGTGGGGCTGGGGGGGAAGGGCACTTGTGCGGCTGGGGGGAGGGGGGAAGGGAACTTGGGAGGGCACTTGTGGGGCTGGGGGGGGCACTTGGGCTGGGGGGGCACTTGTGGGGCTGGGGGGGCACTTGTGGGGCTGGGGGGGGAAGGCAGTTGTGGGGCTGGGGGGAGGGGGAAAGGGAACGTGGGGCTGGGGGGCACTTGTGGGGCTGGGGGGGCACTTGTGGGGCTGGGGGGGGAAGGGCACTTGTGGGGCTGGGGGGGGCACTTGTGGGGCTGGGGGGGCACTTGGGCTGGGGGGGCACTTGTGGGGCTGGGGGGCACTTGTGGGGCTGGGGTGGAAAGGCAGTTGTGGGGCTTGGGGGAGGGGGGAAGGGAACTTGTGGGGCTGGGGGGCACTTGTGGGGCTGGGGGGGGAAGGGCACTTGTGGGGCTGGGGGGAGAAGGGAACTTGTGGGTCTGGGGGGCACTTGTGGGGCTGGGGGGGGAAGGGCACTTGTGGGGCTGGGGGGGGCACTTGTGGGGCTGGGGGGGCACTTGTGGGGCTGGGGGGGAAAGCACTTGTGGGGCTGGGGGGCACTTGTGGGGCTGGGGGGGCACTTGTGGGGCTGGGGGGCACTTGTGGGGCTGGGGGGAAAGGCAGTTGTGGGGCTGTGGGGAGGGGGGAAGGGAACTTGTTGGGCTGGGGGACACTTGTGGGGCTGGGGGGGAAGGGCACTTGTGGGGCTGGGGGGCACTTGTGGGGCTGGGGGGGGAAGGGCACTTGTGGGGCTGGTGAGGGTCGATGGGGGAGGTTGGGAGGGGGTACTTGGGGTGGTGGGGGCAGTTACAGTCCTAAGGGGGGTTTGTTGTGGGTCGCAGGGGTCACTTGTGGTTCAGGGAGGTGACTTGGGGGTCACTTGTGGGTCTGGGGGCTCACTTGGGGGTCACTTGTGGGTCTGGTGGGGTCACTTGTGGGTCTGAGGGGTCACTTGTGGGTCAGAGAGGTCACTTGGGGGCCACTTGCGGGTAACCTGTGGGTGGGAGGGGTCACTTGTGGGTCTGGGGGGTCACTAGGGGGTCACTTGTGGGTCAGGGAGGTCACTTTGGGGTCACTTGTGGGTCTGGGGGGTCACTAGGGGGTCACTTGTGGGTCAGGGAGGTCACTTTGGGGTCACTTGGGGGTCACTTGTGGGTCTCGGGGGTTACTTGAGGGTCAGGGAGGTCACTTGGGGGTCACTTGGGGGTAACGGTGGGAGGGGTCACTTGTGGGTCTGGGGGGAGTCACTTTGGGGTCACTTGTGGGTCAGGGAGGTCACTTGTGGGTCACTTGGTAATTTGTGAGTCTGGGGTCTCACTTGGGTGTAACTTGTGGGTGGGAGGGGTCACTTGTGGGTCTGGGAGGGGTCACTTGTGGGTCTGGGGGGGGTCACTTGAGGGCCTCAGGGGTCACTAGGGGGTCACTTGTGGGTTAGGGAGGTCACTTGTGGGTCACTTGTGGGTAACATGGGTGGGAGGGGTCACTTGTGGGTCAGGGAGGTGACTTTGGGGTCACTTGTGGGTCTGGGGGGTCACTAGGGGGTCACTTCTGGGTCAGGGGGGTCACTTGGGGGTCACTTGGGGGTCACTTGTGTGTGCCACTTGTGGGTCTGGAGATCACTTGTGGGTCAGGGAGGTCACTTTGGGGTCACTTGGGGTCAGGGGGGTCACTTGGGGGTCACTTGGGGGTCAGGGGGGTCACTTGGGGGTCTTGGTGCTGTCCCTGCAGATGGTGCTGGGTGAGCTCTTGGGGCCCCTCGGGCGGTGCCGGGGGGGCCCTGCCCCACCTCCGCTGTGGGGCCAGAGCTGCGGAGCCCCCCTGAGGCGGCTGCTGCGGTACCTGGGTGAGGGGGGGCAAAGGGGGCCTCATAGCCCCCATTGTGCCCCATAGCCCCCATTGTGCCCCATAGCCCCCATTGTGCTCCATTACCCCCACTGTGCCCCATAGCCCCCATTGTGCCCCATAGCCCCCATTGTGCTCCATTACCCCCACTGTGCCCCATAGCCCCTGTTGTACCCCATAGACCCCGTTGTGCCCCATAGACCCCCACTGTGCCCCACAGACCCCACTGTGCCCCACAGACCCCATTGTGCCCCTTGTGCCCCACAGACCCCATTGTGCCCCATAGACCCCCACTGTGCCCCACAGACCGCATTGTTCCCCATAGCCCCCATTGTGCCCTAGTCCCCATTGTGCCCCATAGACCTTACTGTGCCCCATAGACCCCCATTGTACCCCATAGCCCCCACTTTGCCTCACAGCTGCATGGTGACCCAAAGACCCCCATTGTGCCCCACAGACCCCATTGTGCCCCACAGCCCCCCTTGTGCCCCATAGCCCCCATTGTGCCACAGACACCCACTGTACCCCATTGTTCCCCACTGTACCCCATAGCCCCCCATTGTTCCCCATATCCTCCATAGCTCCCCACTGTACCCCATATCCCCCATATCCCCCACTGTACCCCATATCCCCCATAGTCCACCATATCTCCCACTGTACTCCATAGCCTGCACTGTACCCCATATCCCCCATAGCCCCCCACTGTTCCCCATAGACCCCATATCCCCCACTATACCCCATAGCCCCCCACCGTACCCCACTGTTCCCCACTGTACCCTATATCCCCCATAGACCCCATTATACCCCACTGTACCCCATTGTTCCCCACTGTACCCCATAAACCCCATAGCCCCCCACTGTACCCCGTAACCCCCATAGCCCCCACTGTACCCCATTGTTCCCATAACCCCCATAGCCCCCCACTGTACCCCATTGTTCCCATAACCCCCATAGCCCCCCACTGTTCCCCGTATCCCCCCACTGTTCCCCACTGTACCCCATAACCCCCATAGCCCCCCATATCCCCCCACTGTACCCCATAGACCCCCATATCCCCCCACTGTACCCCATAACCCCCCTATTCCCCCACTGTTCCCCATAGCCCTCATAGGCCCCCATCATACCCCACTGTACCCCATAGCCCCCCATATGCCCCATATCCCCCATGGACCCCCATTATACCCCACTGTACCCCATCCCCCCCATATC
>NW_026913584.1:0-15676 GCF_034315485.1 Pezoporus occidentalis | reverse complement strand
TTAGGGGGAAAGGGGGCAGTTTGGGGGGGTTATGGGGCGGATATAGGGGGGTTATGGGGGGTTATGGGGCAGCAATGGGGTGGATATGGGGGGTATGGGGATGATATTGGGCGGATTTAGGGGGGGGGTATGGGGGGTTATGGGGCAGCAATGGGGCGGATATGGGGGGGGTATGGGGCGGATATGGGGGGTTATGGGGATGATGTGGGGTGGATATGGGGGGTATGGGGCTGATATGGGGTGGATATAGGGGGGTATGGGGCAGTAATGGGGTGGATATGGGGGGTTATGGGAATTATATGGGGGGTTATGGGGCAGCAATGGGGCTGATATGGGGGGGTATGGGGTGGATATAGGGGGGCTATGGGGATGATATGGGGGGGTATGGGGCAGCAATAGGTCTGATATGCTGGGGTTATGGGGCAGCAATAGGACTGAAGTAGGGGAGTAATGGGGCTCATATAGGGGGGCTATGGGGTGGATATAGGGGGATTATGGGGCTGATATGGGTGGTTATGGGGCAGATACGGCAGGCTGTGGGGCAGTTATGGGGCTGTGGGAGAACTATGGGGAGGGGGAGCTTTTATGGGGCAGGCACAGGGCAGCTGTGGGGCAGCCGTGGGGCTGCCCCCTTTCTTATTCCCTCCCCTTTCAGGCACAGGATGAGCCGGAGAAGAGCCCCACAGGTATGGGGGGGGGCAGTTATGGGGCGCTATGGGGCAGTTATGGGGCACTATGGGGCAGTGATGGGGTACAATGCTGCAGTTATGGGGCTCTATGGGGCAGTGATGGGGTACAATGCTGCACTTATGGGGCGCCATGGGGCAGTGATGAGGTACAACGCTGCAGTTATGGGGCGCTATAGGGCAGTTATGGGGCACTATGGGGCAGTTATGGGGCGCTATAGGGCAGTTATGGGGCACTATGGGGCAGTTATGGGGCACTATGGGGCAGTTATGGGCCGCTATGGGGCAGTGATGGGGTACAATGCTGCAGTTATGGGGTGCTATGGGGCAGTGATGGGGTACAATGCTGCAGCTATGGGCCGCTATGGGGCAGTGATGGGTTACAATACTGCAGCTATGGGGAGCTATGGGGCAGTGATGGGGTACAATGCTGCAGCTATGGGGTGCTATGGGGCAGCCCCTCACTGACCCCCACCCCCCCCGTCTTGCAGACCCCTCCTCCCAAGAGCCTTCAGCCCCTCCCCCACCCCCGGACGGGAGCTGCCCCTCCCCCACCGCCTGCCCCACACATGAGCACCGTTACCGTGTGTACCGGGATCTATGGGGCAAGGGCCTGTACCTGACCCACGGCGGCAAGTTCGGGGGGGACTTCCTGGTGTACCCAGGTATGGGGCAGCGGTGGGGGGTCTCTGTGGCCTCTATGGGATCCTGTGGGTCTCTGTGGGTCCCTATGGGTCTCTATGGTCCCTATGTGTCTCTATGGGTCTCTATGGGTCTCTATGGGTCTCTATGGGTCTTTATGGTCCCTATGGCTCCCTATGGATCCCTATGTTCTCCTATGGTATCTCTATGTGTCCCTATGGGTCCCTCTGGGTCTCTATGCTCTCTATGGGTCCCTATGTGTCCCTATGGCTCTCTATGGGTCTCTATGGGTCCCTGTGGGGTCCCTATGGGTCCCTCTGGTTGTCTATGGGTTTTTATGATCCCTATGGTCTCTATGGGTCTCTATGGGTCCCTATCGGTCTCTGTGGGTCCCTGTGGGGCTTTATGCTCTCTATGGGTCCCTATGGGTCTTTATGGTCCCTATGTGTCCCTATGGGTCCCTCTGGCTCTCTATGGATCCCTATGGGTTTCCTCTATGGGGTCTCTATGGGTTTCTATGTGTCTCTATGTGTCTCTATGTGTCTCTATGGGTCTCTATGGGTCTCTATGGGTCTCTATGGGTCTCTATGGGTCTCTATGTGTCTCTATGGGTCTCTATGGGTCCCTATGGGTCTCTATGTGTCTCTATGGGTCTCTATGTGTCTCTATGTGTCTCTATGTGTCTCTATGGGTCTCTATGTGTCTCTATGTGTCTCTATGTGTCTCTATGGGTCTCTATGTGTCTCTATGTGTCTCTATGTGTCCCTATGGGTCTCTATGGGTCTCTCCCCCCCCCCCAGGCCCCCCCTCCCGTTTCCACGCCGCCGCCCTCTGTTTGTGCCCCGCCCCCTCCTCGGGATTGGCTCCGGGCTCCCTCGTGGCCGCCGCCCGCCTGGGCACCCACGTGCGCAAGACGCTGCTGCTCTGCTCCGCCGGGCCGCCAGGGGGCGCCCCCGCCTACACCTCCCTCCAATGGCGCGCCGACCTCGCCTGACACCACGTGACACCGAGGGGGCGGGGGGCGTGGACACCACGTGACACCACGGGGGTGGGGTGGGGCGTGTACACCACGTGATTGGGGGGAGTACACACACACACACACACACACAAACCACGTGACACCACGGGGGCAGGGGCAAGTACACCACGTGATGGGGGGCCGTACACACACACACAAACCACGTGACAACACGGAGGGGGCGGGGGCATGTACACCACGTGACACCGGGGGGGCGGGGCGTACACCCACAAACCATGTGACACCACGGGGGCGGGGGCGTGGACACCACTGGGGGGGGGGGGTACACACCAGGTGACACCGCGGGGAGGGGGCGGGGCGTGGACACCACGTGATGTGGGGGGGCCATACACACACAAACCACGTGACACCGGGGGGGGCGGGGCGTACACACTCCCACAAACCACGTGACACCACGGGGAGGGGGTGGGGCGTGTACACCACGTGATGGGGGGCGTGTACAGCACGTGACAGGGTGGGGTGTACATCCACAAACCACGTGACACCACGGGGAGGGGGTGGGGCGTACACACAAACAAAACACGTGACACCGTGGGGGGGGGGGGGAGGTACACAAACCACGTGACATCACGCCACTGGGGGGCGGGGCGTGTACACCCACAAACCACGTGACAAGAAGTGACCAATTAAAGCATAGAAAGGGTTTTATTGGATCAAGGAGGAATTGCTGGGGGGGGGCACGGGGCACCCCCTAAGTGGGGGGATGTTGTGGGGAGGGACGGTCGCTCTGCCCCATAACTTGGGGGTCACCCCCTAAGTGGATGTTGGGGAGGGAGGAGGTTTGTCCTGGGGGGAGTCGCTCTGCCCCATAAGTGGCTGTCATTGCACTACACTTGGGGGTCACCCCCTAAGGGGGAGGAGCTTAATTTGGGGGTCACTGTCCCATCAACACCCCATAAGTAGCCAACAACTGCCCCATAGCACCCCTATATCCCCCCCCCACAGTGCCCTATAACCACCCCATAGCCCCCTCACAACCCCACATCCACCCCCCAATAGCTACCCCATAGCTGCCCCATAACCCCATGCGCTCCCCCCAGCGCCCCATAACCACACTGTAACTGCCCCATAAGCTCTCCATAACGACCCCACATCCCCCCCCCCCCCCCCATAGCACCCGGTAACAACCTCTGAGCGCCCCCTAACCACGCTCCTCCCGCTCCCCACAGCGCCCCCTAGCGGCTGGCGGACCTCTATGCAGCCTCCTAACCCACACAGCGCCCCCTAGCGGCCGGAGGACCTCCGTGCTCCATCTCTCTCCCCACAGCGCCCCCTAGCGGATCCCCACCCCCCCCTCCCCACAGCGCCCCCTATATGCCAATGAACCTCCTTTCCCCACAGCGCCCCCCAGCGGCTGGCGGACCCCCACGCCCCATAGCCGCCCCCAAGAGCGCCCCCTACCGGGTGGCGGACCTCCGTGCCCCACATCTCTCTCCGCAGCGCCCCCTAGACGCTGGCGGACCTCCATGGGCACCCTCACCCCGCAGCGCCCCCTAGCGGCCGGCGGACCTCCACGCACCCCATAGCCGCCCCCCACAGCCGCCCCTAGCGGACACCCCCCCCCACACAGCGCCCCCCTAGCGGCTGGCGGACCTCAATGCGCCCCTAGCGTGTCCCTCCCTTTCCTCACAGCGCCCCCTAGCGGCCGGCGGACCCCCACGCGCCCTCTTTCTCCGGACAGCGCCCCCTAGCGGCTGGCGGACCCCCGTGCCCCCTTTCAGTCCCCACAGTGCCCCCTAGACTCTGGAGGACCCCATACCCCCTCCAACTCCCCACAGCGCCCCCTAGCGGACACACCCCCCCACACAGCGCCCCCTAGCGGCTGGCGGACCCCCGTGCCCCACATCTCTCCCCACAGCGTCCCCTAGCGGACACCCCCCCACACACAGCGTCCCCTAGTGGCTGGCGGACCCCCACACCCCTTCCCTCTCCCCACAGCGCCCCCTAGCGGACACCCCACACACACAGCGGCCCCTAGTGGCCGGCGGACCCCCGTGCCCCATATCTCTCCCCACAGCGCCCCCTAGAAATTGGCGTACCTCCTTGCCCCATTTCTCTCCCCACAGCGTCCCCTGGAGGCTGGCGGACCCCATACCCCCTCCCTCTCCCCACAGCACCCCTAGACACCAGCGGACCCCTGTGCCCCACATCTCCCCCCCACAGTGCCCCCTAGCGGACCCCCACACCCCCTCCCTCTCCCCACAGCGCCCCCTAGCGGCTGGCAGACCCCTGTGCCCCATTCCTCTCCCCACAGCGCCCCCTAGCGGCCGGCGGACCTCCATGCGCACCCTCACCCCACAACACCCCCTAGCGGCTGGCGGACCTCCATGCACCCTCCAACCCCCCACAGCGCCCCCTAGCGGACACCCCCCCCACACAGCGCTCCCTAGAGGGTGGCGGACCTCCATGCACCCCATACCTGCCCCCCACAGCGCCCCCTAGCGGCCGGCGGACCTCCGTGCCCCCTATCTCTCCCCACAGCGTCCCCTAGCGGCTGGAGGACCCCCACGTCCCTACCCTCTCCCCACAGCGCCCCCTATCTGCCAGCGAACCTCCACACCCCATTCCTCTCCCCACAGCGCCCCCTAGCGGACACCCCGCAACACAGCGCCCCCTAGCAGGTGGCGGACCCCCTTGCCTCACATCTCTCCCCACAGCGCCCCCGAGCGGCCGGCGGACCTCCATGCACGCTCCACCCCCCCCACAGCGCCCCCTAGCGGACACCCAACACACACAGCGCCCCCTAGCGGCCGGCGGACCCCCATGCCCCACATCTCTCCCCACAGCGCCCCCTAGACGCTGGCGGACCTCCATAGGGCCACTCCATCCCTGGAGGCCGTGAGCATCAGCCCCGGGCACTGCGGGTGCCAGCGCAGCTCCTTGAGCTCCCGTTCCCCCTGATGCAAGAAAAGGAGCTGGGGGGGCAGCGCCTCCAAACCCCCGCCCCACACTTGGGGGTCGCTCCGCCCCATAGCGAGCTCCTCGTCCGGGTCCGCCTCCACTCCCAGGTCCCATTGGGTGACGAGGTCGTCGGCACCGGCGGCCGCCAGGACCCCGCTGGCTGTGGGGTGCCATTGGAGGGCGACGATGGGGCCGCGGTGCTGCTTGAAGGTGGCCACGCTGGAGCCTGTCTATGGGGCAGGATGTGGGGCTGGAAGGGGGGGGCTATGGGGGGGAGGAGGGGGGTGTGGGGCGGGGTGTGGGGCAGGATGTGGGGCTGGAAGGGGAGGTATGGGGCAGGATGTGGGGCTGGAGGGGGTCTATGGGGTGGAGGAGGGGGCTGTGGGGGGGATGTGGGGCTGGAGGGGGGTCTATGGGGGGGAGAAGAGGGGTGTGGGGTGGAATGTGGGGCTGGAGGGGGGTCTATGGGGGGGAGGAGGGGGGTGTGGGGTGGGATGTGGGGCTGGAAGGGGGTCTATGGGGGGGAGAAGGGGGGTGTGGGGTGGGATGTGGGGCTGGAGGGGGGTCTACGGGGGAGGTTTCCGGGGGATGTGGCGATGGAGGGGGTCTATGGGGCAGGTTGGAGGGTCTACGTGATCTCTATGGGGTGTCTCTATAGGGGTCGCTATGGGTCCCCTATGGGTCTCTATGGGTCCCCTATGGGGTTGCTATGGGTCGCTATGGGTTGCTATGGGGCCCCTCTATGGGGTCTCTATGGGTCGCTATGGGTCTCTATGGGTCTCTATGGGTCTCTATGTGTCCCTATGGGGCCCTATGTGTCTCTATGGGTCCCTATGGGTCCCTATGGGTCTCTATGGGTCTCTATGTGTCTCTATGGGTCTCTATGTGTCTCTATGTGTCCCTATGGGTCTCTATGGGTCTCTATGTGTCTCTATGTGTCCCTATGGGTCTCTATGGGTCTATATGTGTCTCTATGTGTCCCTATGGGTCTCTATGGGTCTCTATGTGTCTCTATGTGTCCCTATGCGTCTCTATGGGTCCCTATGTGTCTCTATGTGTCTCTATGTGTCTCTATGTGTCTCTATGGGTCTCTATGGGTCTCTATGGGTCCCTATGTGTCTCTATGTGTCCCTATGTGTCTCTATGTGTCTCTATGGGTCTCTATGGGTCTCTATGGATCCCTATGGGTCTCTATGGGTCTCTATGGGGCTCACATGGAAGCGGCGCAGGTCCCAGAGGTTCACGGCGCCGTCGTCCCCCCCGCTGAGCACAAAGGGGTCGCGGCGGCTCCAGCTCAAGGCGTTGACGTCGGCGCCGTGGGCCCCGGGCGCAACCAAGCGACAGGCGCGGGGGGGGGGGGCCCGGATGTCCCACACCCGAAGGGAGGCGTCGGCGGAGCAGGAGCAGAACACCTGGAGGGGGGGGAACCATAGAGAGGGGATGGGGAGGGGATAGAGAGGGCATAGAGAGCATAGAGAGAGCATAGAGAGAGCATAGAGAGAGCATAGAGAGAGCATAGAGAGAGCATAGAGAGACCATAGAGAGGGCATAGAGAGAGCATAGAGAGAGCATAGAGAGAGCATAGAGAGACCATAGAGAGAGCATAGAGAGACCATAGAGAGACCATAGAGAGACCATAGAGAGAGCATAGAGAGGGGATAGAGAGAGCATAGAGAGGGCCATAGAGAGAGCATAGAGAGAGCATAGAGAGGGCATAGAGAGACCATAGAGAGGGGATAGAGAGAGCATAGAGAGGGGATAGAGAGAGCATAGAGAGAGCATAGAGAGAGCATAGAGAGAGCATAGAGAGACCATAGAGAGGGCATAGAGAGGGCATAGAGAGAGCATAGAGAGACCATAGAGAGAGCATAGGGAGACCAGGGAGAGACCATAGAGTGGGGATAGAGAGGGTTAGGGACCTTAGCACCCTGTAGCACCCCACAGAGCCCCCATAGCACCCCACAGAGCCCCCATAGAGCCCCTATAGCACCCCATACAGCCCCCATAGCACCCCATAGAGCCCCCATAGCACCCCCATAGCACCCCCATAGCGCCCCATAGCACCCCCATAGAGCCCCCATAGCACCCCCATAGCACCCCATAGAGCCCCCATAGCACCCCATAGAGCCCCCACAGCGCCCCATAGCACCCCATAGAGCCCCCATAGCACCCCATAGAGCCCCATAGTGCCTCCATAGCACCCCATAGCGCCCCATAGCACTCCATAGTGCTGCTTAACACCCCACAGCACCCCACAGAGCGCCCATAGCACCCCATAGAGCCCCATAGTGCCTCCATAGCACCCCACAGCGCCCCATAGAGCCCCCATAGAGCCCCCTTAGCACCCCATAGCACCCCATAGAGCCCCCATAGCACCCCATAGAGCCCCTATAGCACCTCACAGAGCCCCCTTAGCACCCCATAGAGCCCCTATAGCACCTCACAGAGCCCCCTTAGCACCCCATAGAGCCCCCATAGCACCCTATAGAGCCCCCTTAGCACACCATAGCACCCCACAGAGCCCCCATAGCGCCCCATAGAGACCCCATAGCACCCCACAGAGCCCCCATAGCACCCTATAGAGCCCCCTTAGCACACCATAGCACCCCACAGAGCCCCCATAGCGCCCCATAGAGACCCCATAGCACCCCACAGAGCCCCCATAGCACCCTATAGAGCCCCCTTAGCACACCATAGCACCCCACAGAGCCCCCATAGCGCCCCATAGAGACCCCATAGCACCCCACAGAGCCCCCAAAGCGCCCCATAGCACCCCATAAAGCCCCCATAGCACCCCATAGCGCCCCATAGCACCCTATAGCGCCCCATAGCAGCCCATAGAGCCCCCATAGCTCCCCATAGAGCCCCCATAGCACCCCATAAAGCCCCCATAACACCCCACAGAGCCCCCATAGCGCCCCACAGAGCCCCCATAGATCCCCATAGAGCCCCCATAGCACCCCATAGTGCCTCTTAGCACCCCCAGAGCCCCCATAGCACCCCATAGCGCCCCTTAGCAACCCATAGAGCCCCCACAGCACCCCATAGAGCACCCATAGCACCCCATAGAGCCCCCATAGCACCTCCATAGCACCCCGTAGCACCCCATAGAGCCCCCATAGCACCCTAGAACACCCCACAGAGCCCCCATAGCGCCCCATAGAGACCCCATAGCAACCCACAGAGCCCCCATAGCACCCCACAGAGCCCCCATAGCACCCCATACAGCCCCCATAGCACCCCACAGAGCCCCCATAGCACCCCATAGAGCCCCATAGCACCCCACAGCGCCCCATAGAGCCCCCATAGCACCCCATAGCACCCCACAGCACCCCCCAGGCCGTACCGAGGGCTCATTGGGCGACCACTGCAGGTCCTCCACGGAGGCGCTGTGGCCCAGCAGGGGGCGCTGATCCACGGCCCAGCCCCCCCCCTGCGGCCGCCACACGTGGATCCTTCCGGAACAGTCCCCGGAGAGGAGCTGCCCTGGGGGCGGGGCCAATGGGGGGGGGGGGTCAGGCCACGCCCCTCCTCCTCTAGGACCACGCCCTCTTCTCTATGACCACGCCCCCTCCTTGTGGACCACCCCCCCTTCTCTATGACCACGCCCCAACTCCCATGTGGCCACGCCCCTCCTAAAGGACCACGCCCCCTTCTCTATGACCACACCCCCTCCTCTAGGACCGCGCCCCCCCGACCACGCCCCCCCCCCCGACCACGCCCCCTCCT
The DNA here is from genome assembly GCF_034315485.1 of Pezoporus occidentalis. Classification (NCBI taxonomy): domain Eukaryota; kingdom Metazoa; phylum Chordata; class Aves; order Psittaciformes; family Psittacidae; genus Pezoporus; species Pezoporus occidentalis. Next base: position 6,679 of record NW_026913584.1, on the reverse strand, counting down.
CTAGGACCTCCCCCCCTTCTCTATGGCCACGCCCCGTCCTCCAGGACCACACACCCCCCCGACCACGCCCCCTCCTCTATGACCACGCCCCCCATGACTACACCCCCTCTGCTATGACCACGCCTTCACCTCTATGACCACGCCCCCTCCTGTAGGATGTCCTTCCCTTCGCTATGGCCACGCCCCCTCCTCTAGGACCACGCCCCCCCCCGCCCCCGCCCCCTCCATTCTGACCGTCCAACCCTTCTCTATGACCACGCCCTCTCCGCTATGACCACGCCCCCCTCCTCTAGGACCACACCCTCCCTTTCCCTATGGCCACGCCCCCTCCTGTATGACCACGCCCCCAAAGGACCCCCTCCCCATAGCGCTTTCTGCTCTATAGACACCCCCTACTGCCCCACAGAGCACCCCCAGCCCCATAGACACCCCCCCATCCCCATAGACCCCCCAACCCCATAGATGCCCCCATCCCCATAAACACCCTACTCCCATAGAACCCCCAAAACCCCATAGCCCCCCTATCCCCATAGCCCCCCCAGCCCCATAGACCTCCCACCCCCATAGACCCCCAATCCCCATAGCCCCCCCAGCCCCATAGACCCCCCATCCCCATAGACCCCCCCATCCCCATAGCCCCCCATCCCAATAAACCCCCCATCCCCATAGCCCCCCCATCCCCATAGCCCCCCCGTCCCCATAGACCCCCAGTCCCCATAGACCCCCCCATCCCCATAGACCCCCAATACCCATAGAACTCCCCCATCCCCATAGCCCCCCCATCCCCATAGGCCCCCCCATCCCCATAGCCCCCCATCCCCATAGCCCCCCCATCCCCATAGGCCCCCCCATCCCCATAGCCCCCCAATCCCCATAGACCCCCCCATCCCCATAGACCCCCCATCCCCATAGAACCCCATCCCCATAGCCCCCCCAATCCCCATAGCCCCCCCAGCCCCATAGACCCCCCATCCCCATAGGCCCCCCAGCCCCATAGACCCCCCATGCCCATAGGCCCCCAATCCCCATAGCCCCCCCAGCCCCATAGACCCCCCATCCCCATAGGCCCCCCAGCCCCATAGACCCCCCATGCCCATAGGCCCCCAATCCCCATAGCCCCCACAGCCCCATAGACCCCCCATCCCTATAGCCCCCCCATCCCCATAGACCCCCCATCCCCATAGCCCCCCCATCCCCATAGACCCCCCATCCCCATAGGCCCCCCAGCCCCATAGACCCCCCATCCCTATAGCCCCCCCATCCCCATAGACCCCCCATCCCCATAGCCCCCACAGCCCCATAGACCCCCCATCCCTATAGCCCCCCCATCCCCATAGACCCCCCATCCCCATAGCCCCCCAATCCCCATAGACCCTCCCATCCCCATAGCCCCCCCATCCCCATAGCCCCCCCATCCCCATAGCCCCCCATCCCCATAGACCCCCCAGCCCCATAGCCCCCACAGCCCCATAGCCCCCACAGCCCCATAGCCCCCCAATCCCCATAGCCCCCCCAAATCCCCATAGCCCCCCAATCCCCATAGCCCCCCATCCCCATAGACCCCCCATCCCCATAGACCCCCCCAATCCCCACAGCCCCCCCATCCCCACAGCCCCCCCATCCCCATAGACCCCCCATCCCCATAGACCCCCCCAATCCCCATAGCCCCCCCATCCCCACAGCCCCCCCATCCCCACAGCCCCCCATCCCCATAGACCCCCCAGCCCCATAGACCCCCCCATCCCCATAGCCCCCCAATCCCCATAGCCCCCCCAAATCCCCACAGCCCCACCATCCCCATAGACCCCTCCCACCCCATAGCCCCCTCCCACCCCATAGCCCCCCCCCCCCACTAACCATTAACAGTAGGCGACCAATCCAAGGCGTAGCCCTCGCCCATGTGACCCGGGAAGGTGCAGAGGGGGTTCAGGGGGGGCTGTTCCTTCAGGAGGAGGCCCCCCCCCCCCTCCAGCCCCCCAAGGGCCTCCAGGGCCCCCCCCAAGGCCACCACCTCCACCTGGCCCCGCTCCGACCACAAGGCTGCCACCGGCCCCATAGAGCCCAGTTCAGTCACCTGGGGGGGGTATGGGGGTCAGGGGGGGGTCCTATGGGTGCCTATTGGGGTGCTTGGGGGGGTATTGGGTTGATGGAGGGGTCCTATTGGTGCCTATTGGGGTGCTGGGGGGTTCCTATGGGTGCCTATTGGGGTGCATTGGGGGGTATAGGGGTGATGGGGGTTTCTATGGGTACCTATTGGGGTGCTTGGGGGGTATAGGGGTGATGGGGGGGTCCTATGGGTGCCTATTGGGGTGCTATGGGGGGGTCCTATGGGTACCTATTGGGGTGCTTCGGGGGTATTGGGGTGATGGGGGGTCCTATGGGTGCCTATTGGGGTGCTTGGGGGGTGATGGGGGGTCCTATGGGTGCCTATTGGGGTGCTTGGGGGGTGATGGAGGGGTGCTATGGGTGCCTATAGGGGTGCATTGGGGGGGTCCTATGGGTGCTTATTGGGGTGCTTGGGGGGTGATAGGGGGGTCCTATGGGTGCCTATTGGGGTGCTTGGGGGGTGATGGGGGTCCTATGGGTGCCTATTGGGGTGCATTGGGGGGGGTCCTACGGGTGCCTATTGGGGTGATGGGGGGTTCTATGGGTGCCTATTGGGGTGCATTGGGGGGGGTCCTATGGGTGCCTATTGGGGTGCATTGGGGGGGGTCCTATGGGTGCCTATTGGGGTGCATTGGGGGGGTCCTATGGGTGCCTATTGGGGTGCATTGGGGGGGTCCTATGGGTGCCTATTGGGGTGCATTGGGGGGGGTCCTATGGGTGCCTATTGGGGTGCATTGGGGGGGTTCTATGGGTGCCTATTGGGGTGCATTGGGGGGGTCCTATGGGTGCCTATTGGGGTGCTTTGGGGGGGTCCTATGGGTGCCTATTGGGGTGCATTGGGGGGGGTCCTAGGGGTGCCTATTGGGGTGCATTGGGGGGTCCTATGGGTGCCTATTGGGGTGCATTGGGGGGGTCCTATGGGTGCCTATTGGGGTCAGGGGGGGATCCTATGGGTGCCTATTGGGGTGCATTGGGGGGGTCCTATGGGTGCCTATTGGGGTGCATTGGGGGGGTCCTATGTGTGCCTATTGGGGGGCATTGGGGGGGTCCTATGGGTGCCTATTGGGGTGCATTGGGGGGGGTCCTATGGGTGCCTATTGGGGTCAGGGGGGGATCCTATGGGTGCCTATTGGGGTGCATTGGGGGGGTCCTATGGGTGCCTATTGGGGTGCATTGGGGGGGGTCCTATGGGTGCCTATTGGGGTGCATGGGGGGGGTCCTATGGGTGCCTATTGGGGTGCATGGGGGGGGTCGGTACCCGGATGCGGTTGATGGCCCCATAGTGGGGGGCCATGGCCAGGAGCAGCTGGGGCTGGCGCCCCCCATCCTCCTCGTCCTCTTCCTCTTCGTCCTCCTCCTCCTCTTCCTCGTCGCTGCTGGAGCCCCCCCCCCGCCGGCGCCGAAACCCATGGAGGTTCTGCATCTTCATCACCAGCAGCCTGGGGGGGGGGGCAGTAAGGGGGTGCCCCATAGGGTGGGGGGGCAGTCAGGGGGTGCCCCATAGGTTGGGGGGGGCAGTAAGGGTGTGCTCCATAGGTTGGGGGGGGCAGTAAGGGGGTGCCCCATAGGTTGGGGGGGCAGTAAGGGGGTGCCCCATAGGGAGGGGAAGGCGTTAAGGGGGTGCCCCATAGGGTGGGGGGGGCAGTAAGGGGGTGCCCCATAGGTTGGGGGGGGATTAAGGGGGGGCAACATAGACTGGGGGGGGGGTTAAGGGGTGCCCCATAGGGTGGGGGGGGCAGTAAGGGGGTGCCCCATAGGTTGCGGGGGCATTAAGGGGGTGACCCAAAGCATGGAGGGAGGCTTAAGGGGGTGCTGTATGAGTCTCTATGGCTCTCTATGGTCCCTATGGGTCCCTATGGGTCTCTATGGGTGTCTATGCCCTCTATGGGTCCCTATGAACCCTATAGGTCCCTATGGGTCTCTACGGATCTTTATGCGCTGTATGGGTCTGTACGGGTCCCTATGGGTCTCTATGGGTCTCCATGATCTCTATGACTCCCTATGGGTCTCTATGGGTCCCTATGGATCTCTATGCGCTCTATGGGTCCCTATAGGTCTCTATGGGTCTCTATGTGCTCTATGGGTCCCTATGGGTCTCTATGGATCTCTATGCACTCTATGGGTCCCTATGGGTCTCTATAGGTCTCTATGGATCTCTATACGCTCTATGGGTCTCCATGGGTCTCTATGGGTCCCTATGGCTCTCTATGGGTCCCTATGGATCTCTATAAGCTCTATGGGTCCCTATGGGTCTCTATGGGTCCCTATGGGTCCCTATGGGTCTCTATGGCTCTCTATGGCTCTCTATGGCTCTCTATGGGTCTCTATAACTCCCTATGGGTCTCTATGGCTCCCTATAGCTCCCTATGGCTCTCTATGGGTCTCTATGGGTCCCTATGGGTCCCACCGCGCACTCACCGGTTGCCCTGGGCCGTGGGCGCCTGGGTCCCCGCGCAGAGCAGCAGGGACAGGGGCAGCTCCTCCCGGCCCTCCCCCAGCTCGTCCGGGACCACATCGAGGCTCAAACACGGGGCCCCTATGGGGAAGGAGAGGGGGGGAGCAGCCCCATAGAACCCCATAGAGCCCCATAGAGCTCCATAGAACCCCATAGAGCCCCACAGAAACCCACAGAGCCCCATAGAACCCCATAGAGCCCCACAGAACCCCATAGAGCCCCACAGAGCCCCATAGAGCCCCACAGAACCCCATAGAGCCCCACAGAGCTCCATAGAACCCCATAGAGCCCCATAGAACCCCACAGAACCCCACAGAGCCCCATAGAGCCCCACAGAACCCCATAGAGCCCCATAGAGCCCCACAGAACCCCATAGAGCCCCATAGAACCCCATAGAGCCCCACAGAACCCCACAAAGCCCCATAGAGCCCCATAGAACCCTATAGAGCCCCACAGAACCCCATAGAGCCCCATAGAGCTCCATAGAGCCCCACAGAACCCTATAGAGCCCCACAGAACCCGATAGAGCCCCATAGAACCCCACAGAGCCCCATAGAGCCCCACAGAACCCCATAGAGCCCCACAGAACCCCACAGAACCACATAGAGACCCACAGAACCCCACAGAGTCCCACAGAACCCCATAGAGCCCCATAGAACCCCATAGAGCCCCACAGAGCCCCACAGAACCCCATAGAGCCCCATAGAACCCCACAGAGCCCCATAGAACCCCACAGAGCCCCCATAGAGCCCCATAGAAACCCATAGAGCCCCATAGAACCCCATAGAGCCCCATAGAGCCCCACAGAACCCCACAGAACCCCACAGAGCTCCATAGAACCCCATAGAGCCCCACAGAACCCCATAGAACCCCATAGAGCCCCACAGAGCCCCATAGAACCCCATAGAGCCGCTCCTACCGGTGCCGGCGCGGTGATACAACACATAGGCCTCTTCGTCCATAACCAGCTCCTCGTCCGGCCCCAGCGGAGGCCCCACACCGGGGATGTAAACCCTAGACTGGGCTTCCGTAGGGCTCTGTGGGGCGCTATGGGGCTCTATGGGGCTTCCATGGGGCTCTATGGGGCTTCCATGGGGCTCTATGGGGCCGTCGCCGCGGCGACGACGGCGGCGGCGTCCCGCTCCGCGCGGCGCCATCTTGGATCTGAGGCGGCTTCCGGTAGGAGCGCTTCCGGTGGGAGCACTTCCGGTGGGAGCACTTCCGGTGGGAGCACTTCCGGCGCCCCCTTAGCATCATTGCCCCCCTATAACCTCCCATTGCCCCCCATTACCCCCCATTGCCCCCTATTAGCCCCCACTGATCCCCATTACCCCCTATAACCTCCCATTGCCCCCCATTACCCCCTCATTGCCCGCCCATAGACCCCCACTGACCCCTATAGCCCCCCATTACCCCCCATTGCCCCCCATTACCCCCCATTGCCTCCCCATTGCCCCCCATTGATCCCCATTACCTCCCCATTGCCCCCCATTCCCCCCAATTACACCCCATTGATCCCCATTCCCCCTCATTGCCCCCCATTACCCCCCCATTGCCCCCATTGCCCCCCATTGATCCCCATTACTGCCCCATTACCCCCCCATTACCTCCCCATTGATCCACCATTGATCCCTATTACCCCCCCATTGCCCCCCATTACCCCCCATTGATCCCCATTGCCTCCCCATGACCCCCCATTGATCCCCATTGCCCCCCCATTACCACCCCATTGCCCCCCATTACCCCCCATTACCCCCCATTGCCTCCCCATTGATCCCCATTACCTCCCCATTGCCCCCCATTCCCCCCAATTACACCCCATTGATCCCCATTCCCCCTCATTGCCCCCCATTACCCCCCCATTGCCCCCCATTAACCCCCCATAACCCCCCATTACCCCCCATTGCCCCTCATAGACCCCCATTACCCCCCCATTGCCCCCCATTACCCCCCATTGATCCCCATTACCCCCCCATTGCCACCCATTGCCCCCCATTACCACCCCATTGCCCCCCATTACCCTCCCATTGCCACCCATTGCCCCCCATTGATCCCCATTACCCTCCATTACCCCCCATTGCCCCCATTAGCCCCCCATTACCCCCCATTACCACCCCA
>NW_026913583.1:0-24687 GCF_034315485.1 Pezoporus occidentalis | reverse complement strand
CCCCATAGCACCCAATGGGTGCCTCTGACCCCCCCCATAGCACCCAATGGGTGCCTCTGACCCACCTCCCATAGCACCCATTGGGTGCCCCTGTGCCCCCCCCGTCCAGGTGCCTGCACCCTGGGGTGCCCCCGTTGGCGCTGGACGCGGAGTTCTGGGCGCTGCGGGACAGCCTCATGCAGTGTGAGCTGTGGGTGCTGCGGGTGCTGCGGTTCCGCCTGCCCCTGGCGCAGGCGCACAAGGTGAGGGCTGGCACCCATTGACACCCTGTGACACCCATTGACACCCCGTGACACCCATTGACAGCCATTGACACGCCCTCACACCCATTGGGACCCGTTGACACCCATTGATACACAGTGACACCCATGGGACCCTCTGGGACCCCTTGACGCCCATTGGCACCCACTGGCAGCCGTGGGTCACCCCAGGACTTTCTAACACCCATGGGAACCCTTGACACCCATTGACACCTATGAGACCCCCTCACAGTAACAGGCACCCATTGACACCCACTGACACCTGTCAGACCCACTGACAGCCATTGCGACCCACTGACACCTGTCAGACCCACTGACAGGCACTGCGACCCACTGACACCTATCAGACCCACTGACACCCATGGACCCCCCCTAGCACCCACCCCCTAGCACCCACTGACACCCATGGTATGCCCCAGCACCCACTGACACCCATGAAAGCCCCCTAGCACCCATGGGACCCCCCCAGCACCCTTGGGACCCCCCCAGTCCCCATCCGGGGCTGTGGGGGCCCCCCCTGACGCCCCCGTTCCCCCTCCCCCCGCAGTACCTGGCTCAGTTCGCGCTGGCGCTGGGGCAGTGGGCGCGGGGGGGGCGGGGGGGGGCGCCGGGCGTGGCCTGGGCGCTGCTGCGGGACGGGGCCGCGGGGGGGCTGGGGCTGCAGAGCCCCCCCCAGCACGTGGCGGCCGCCGCGCTGCACCTGGCCATGGAGCTGTGCGGGTGCGGGGCCCCCCCCGGCGCGCCCCCCCACTGGTGGCAGGTACGGGGGGGCTATGGGGTAAAGGGGGGCATAAAGGGGTGATGGGGCGGTTATACGGGGGCTATGGGGGGGCCAGGAGCGGTTATAAGAGGCTGATGGGGGCCTGATGGGTGCTAGGGGGATTACAGGGTGCTTGGGGGTGATGGGTGCTGGGGGGTGATGGGTGCTGGGGGGGTGTTATGGGTGCTGGGGGGTGATGGGTGCTGGGGGGGTGTTATGGGTGCTGGGGGTACTGGGTGCTGGGGGGGTGTTATGGGTGCTGGGGGGTGATGGGTGCTGGGGGTACTGGGTGCTGGGGAGGTGTGATGGGTGCTGGAGGGTGTTATAGGTGCTGGGGGTGATGGGTGCTGGGGGGGTGTTATGGGTGCTGGGGGTGATGGGTGCTGGGGGGTGATGGGTGCTGGGGATGTGTGATGGGTGCTGGGGGGTGTTATAGGTGCTGGGGGTGATGGGTGCTGGGGATGTGTGATGGGTGCTGGGGGGGTGTGATGGGTGCTGGGGGTGATGGGTGCTGTGTCCCCCCCCAGGTGCTGAGCCCTGGACTGGGCCAAGAAGAGCTGGAGGAGCTGGAGCGGGAGCTGCTGGGGCTCTATGGGCTCGACACCGAGGTGGGGGGTGACGACCCCCCCTGTGCCCCCCAAGTGACGCCTGGGCCCCCCCCCAGCCCCGACCCCAGGCCCGGGCCCTCCCGTGCCCCCCAGTACAGGCACAGACCCTTCCGCGCCCCCCCGGACTGAGCCATGGACCCCCCTGTGCTCCCCAACCCCCCCATGCGACCCCGCCCCACAGCTGTGCCTGTTCCCTGGGGGGGAGGGGGCACATGAGTGCGGCCTCCTTTGACCCCCCCAATAAATGATCCCATTGATGAGCCCTGCTTTGATCTGCATTGACTCCCGCCCATGCCCCCCCCCCGGGACCCGCCTCTTGGGGTGCCCCCCCCCAATAGGACCCAGTGGGGGAGGGGGGGTCAGTGGGAGCAAGGGCCTGGCCCCGCTCCCGCCAACCAGCGCCAGCAGCACGTGCTCTTTCCCGCCAAAACCCGGGCGCGCCGCTGGCCCCGCCCCTCCCGCCCTTCTCCAGCCAATGAGGTTGCCGCAACACTGCTCCTTCCCCCCGACAGCCAATAAGCGGTGACGTTCCCTCGGACGCCTCTTCTACGTCACCACGACCCCACCCCTGCCCCTCCCCCCCCACGCAAACTCCCCATTTTTTTCTCCAAAAAAATGTCTTTTAATTCTCAAAATAGCACAAAAACGACAGTTACGGGGGGGAGGGGCCCCCAATACACTATAATACACGGGGGGGAGGGGGGGGCTGGGCTGCCCCACAGCGCCCCATGGCTGCCCCATAGCGGCCCCCGGGGGTCTGTACAGGGGGGGCCGGTGGGGGGAGGGGCAGCGAGTACAAAACTTCATCCAGCAACTGCAACAGGTAAAAAAAATCCCCCCCTGCCCCTCTCCCCCTCCTGCCCCACAGCGGAGCCTGAGCCCCACAGCGGCCTCCGGTCCCTCCCCCCCCCCACTATGGGGCAGGGGCCCGCGGGGTCCTTCACTGCCCTTCGGCCTTCGGCTTCTTTGGAGCGGATTTCCTGGGGGGGGAGGGGGTAGAGATGTGGGGCTGCTCCATAGCGATACCCCACAGCCATGGCAGGGCTGCCCCATAGCCCAGCCCCACACACCCCACGGCTTGGCCAGGCCTATTTCTCCTGCCCCACAGCAAGACCCCCAGTGCCCCAACCCAGCCCCAGAGACACCCCCATAGCATCCCCCCAAGCCCCATAGATCCCCCCCGGTCCCACTCACAGGTCGGGGGAAGACAGCGGGCGCTTGCTGGCGGGTTTGGCCCCGGCTCCGTCCTTGCTGGACTCTGTGGGGCAGAGGCGGGAATTGGGGGGTGATGGGGGGGCACCTCTAGCCCCACAAGTCCCATCACAGCAAGAGCTGCAGCCCCACAAGTTGCGGCCACGTCCCCTGTGGTGATGCTCTCACCCCCTGCACCCAGCCCCATGGCTGCCCCCCACCTGTGGGGCAGGACCATAGGGTCCCATCACCCACCTGCATAGCAGGCACACAGCCCTGTAGTACCCACACCACTGCCCAGCCCCATACATGTGGGTCAGCCCCATAGGGCCCCGTCACCCACCTGCATGGCAGGCCCATAGCCCTGTGGGACCCACACCGTAACCCAGCCCCATACACGTGGGTCAGCCTCATAGGGTCCCATCACCCACCTGCACGGCAGGCCCATAGCCTGTGGGACCCACACCGTAACCCAGCCCCATACATGTGGGTCAGCCCCATAGGGCCCTGTCACCCACCTGCATGGCAGGCCCACAGCCCTGTGGGACCCACACCGTAACCCAGCCCCATACACGTGGGTCAGCCCCATAGGGTCCCATCACCCACCTGCACGGCAGGCCCATAATCCTGTGGGACCCACACCGTAACCCAGCCCCATACACGTGGGTCAGCCCCATAGGGTCCCATCACCCACCTGCACGGCAGGCCCATAGCCTGTGGGACCCACACCGTAACCCAGCCCCATACACGTGGGTCAGCCTCATAGGGTCCCATCACCCACCTGCACGGCAGGCCTGTAGCCCCACAGGACCCACACCGTAACCCAGCCCCATACACGTGGGTCAGCCTCATAGGGTCCCATCACCCACCTGCACGGCAGGCCTGTAGCCCCACAGGACCCACACCGTAACCCAGCCCCATACACGTGGGTCAGCCTCATAGGGTCCCATCACCCACCTGCACGGCAGGCCCATAGCCCTGTGGGACCCACACCGTAACCCAGCCCCATACACGTGGGTCAGCCTCATAGGGCCCCATCACCCACCTGCACGGCGGGCCTGTAGCCCCACAGGACCCACGCCAGAGCCCAGCCCCGCACTCACCCTGCAGCCACCGCACCTGCGTGGCGGGGCCGTAGCCCTTGTCGTTGCGGGCGGCGATGCGGAAGATGATGGCGGGTTTGGTGCTGTGGTCGATGTGCGCCGTGGCCAAGCTGCCGGCGGGCACCAGGCAGGAGGGGCTGGGCCCGCAATAGACCCGCATGAAGGCGAGCGGGGCCGGGCCCCCGCCCCCCCCCGCGCCACCGGAGCCCCCCCGGGGCTCGGCCGCGCCGCCGGCGATCGCCAGGTAAACCGAGTACTCCAGGATGCGCCCGGACGTCACCGACGGCGGCTCCCACGTCAGGTGCGCCCCGTCCGGGCTCTGCGGAACAGGGGGCAATGGGGCGATGGGGGTGATGGGGGTGATGGGGGGCAATGGGGGTGATGGGGGGTAATGGGGGTGATGGGGGGTAATGGGGGGCAATGGGGGTAATGGGGGCAATGGGGGTAATGGGGGGTAATGGGGGTAATGGGGGCACAGGGGGCAATGGGGGTGATGGGAGTGATGGGGGGTAATGGGGGGCAATGGGGGTAATGGGGGGCAATGGAGACAATGGGGCAATGGGGGTAATGGGGGCAATTGGGGTAATGGGGGTAATGGGGGGTAATGGGGGACAATGGGGGTAATGGGGGGCAATAGGGGTAATGGGGCAATAGGGTGATGGGGGTAATGGGGGGCAATGGGGGTAATGGGGGGCAATGGGGATAATGGGGGCAATGGGGGTAATGGGGGGCAATAGGGGCAATGGGGCAATGGGGGTGATGGGGGCAATGGGGATAATGGGGGCAATGGGGGTGTTGGGGACACAGTCAGAAGGATGTGTCTGGGGCCAAGCCCCTGACTGCGGGGGTTGGTTGAAGCCGTGGGTCACGCTCGGGGCAGGAAGCAGGTCTCTGTGGGGCAGTGCCACGGGGCAGGCCGCGGTCGGTACCTTGCTGATGCGGATGGCGCAGGGCGCGCCCGGGTACCCGGGCAGGCAGGTTTTGAAGGCCGCCAGCTCGGAGAAGGCGCCGCGGCCGCACACGTTCACCCCGGCCACGCGGAACTTGTACGCGGTGCCCGGCTGCAGCTCCTGCCGCCGCAGCTGGGAATGGTCCGGGACGCCCCCGGCCTCGTCCTGCGGGGGCACGAGGCGTGGGGCACCCATAGGGACCCACGGCACCCACAGGGACCCATAGGGACCCACAGCACCCATAGGGACCCACAGCACCCACAGGGACCCATAGGGACCCACAGCACCCATAGCGACCCACGGCACCCACAGGGACCCATAGGGACCCACAGCACCCACAGGGACCCCCAGCACCCACAGGGACCCATAGGGACCCACAGCACCCATAGGGACCCACAGCACCCATAGGGACCCATAGGGACCCACAGCACCCATAGGGACCCCCAGCACCCATAGGGACCCAGAGGGACCCCCAGCACTCACAACACCCATAGGGACCTACAGCACCCACAGGGACCCCCAGCATCCAGAGGGACCCAGAGCACCCACAGCACTCACAACACCCATAGGGACCTACAGCATCCAGAGGGACCCACAGCACCCAGAGGGACCCAGAGCACCCACAGCACCTCCAGGGGCATCCAGCATCCATAGGGACCCACAGCACCCATAGGGACCCAGAGCACCCACAGGGGCACCCACAGCACCCACAGGGACCCAGAGCACCCACAGGGGCACCCACAGCACCCAGAGGGACCCAGAGCACCCACAGCACCTACAGGGACCCCCAGCATCCACAGGGACCCCCAGCACCCAGAGGGACCCAGAGCACCCACAGGGGCACCCACAGCACACATAGGGACCCAGAGCACCCACAGGGGCACCCACAGCACACATAGGGACCCAGAGCACCCATAGGGACCCAGAGACACCCCAGGACGGCAGGGGCACGCACGTCGGCGGGCGGCGCGTCCTCGGGCGGCAGGAAGTAGTGCGTCACCATCATGGAGGTGCCCTTGATGACGCCCACGTCGAACCATTGGTTCTCCTTCTTGAGCAGCGCCTTCGGGGGGCTTGGCTCCTGCTTCTGCACCCCAGGACCCACAGAGACCCACAGTGACCCATAGGGAACAACACTGACCCACAGCGACCAATACAGACCCAGATCTGCCCCATAGGGACCGGTATCTGCCCCACAGTAACCCCTAACTGCCCCATAGTGACCCATAAGTGCCCCATGGTAACCCATAGCTGCCCCATAGCCACCCCATAGTGACCCATAACCAGCCCTTGTGCCCCATAGCTGCCCCCAGTGAGCCCGCAGCCCCCTCTCACCACGGAGACGCTCTCGATGCCGTTGGCCACCTCTGCCAGGGCCGCGGCCGCCTGCAGCTTGGCCGGGCTGGTGCCCACCACGGGCGGCGGGGGCACGAAGGCGCTGGGGGGGGCCAGGCCTGGGGGGGTCAATGGGAGACAATGGGAGTCAATGAGGCTCAATGGGGCCCAATGTGGTCAATGGGGGTCAATGGGATCAATGGGGCTCAACGGGATCAATGGGGCCCAATGTGGTCAATGGGGGTCAATGGGATCAATGGGGCCCAATGTGGTCAATGGGGGTCAATGGGATCAATAGGGCGCAGTGGGGCTCAACAGGATCAATGGGGTCAATGGGATCAATGGGGCTCAATGGGATCAATGCGGCTCAATGGGATCAATGGGGCTCAATGGGGGTTAATGGGATCAATGGTGTCAATGAGGATCAATGGGGCTCAATGGGAGTCGATAGGATCAGTGGGGCTCAATGGGCCTCAATGGGAGTCGATAGGATCAGTGGGGCTCAATGGGGTCAATGGGGCTCAATGGGAGTCAAAAGGGTCAGTGGGGCTCAATGGGAGTCGATAGGATCAGTGGGGCTCAATGGGCTCAATGGGGCTCAATGGGAGTCAATAGGATCAGTGGGGCTCAATGGGAGTCGATAGGATCAGTGGGGCTCAATGGGCTCAATGGGGCTCAATAGGAGTCAATAGGATCAGTGGGTCTCAATGGGGGTCAATGGGATCAATGTTGTCAATAAGGATCAATGGGGCTCAATGGGCTCAATGGGGCTCAATGGGAGTCAATAGGATCAGTGGGGCTCAATGGGCCTCAATGAGAGTTGATAGGATCAGTGGGGCTCAATGGGGCTCAATGGGAGTCAATAGGATCAGTGGGGCTCAATGGGCCTCAATGAGAGTTGATAGGATCAGTGGGGCTCAATGGGGTCAATGGGGCTCAATGGGCTCAATGGGGCTCAATGGGAGTCGATAGGATCAGTGGGGCTCAATGGGCTCAATGGGGTCAATGGGGCTCAATGGGAGTCAATAGGATCAGTGGGGCTCAATGGGGCTCAATGGGAGTCGATAGGATCAGTGGGGCTCAATGGACTCAATGGGGCTCAATGGGAGTCAATAGGATCAGTGGGGCTCAATGGGCTCAATGGGAGTCGATAGGATCAGTGGGGCTCAATGGGCTCAATGGGGCTCAATGGGACTCAATAGGATCAGTGGGGCTCAATGGGCCTCAATGAGAGTTGATAGGATCAGTGGGGCTCAATGAGAGTTGATAGGATCAGTGGGGCTCAATGGGGGTCAATGGGATCAATGTTGTCAATAAGGATCAGTGGGGCTCAATGGGCTCAATGGGGCTCAATGGGCACTCACCATCGCTGGGGGCTCCGCTGGCGGCCCCCACCTCTCCCAGTCCGTTGCTGTCGGTGCCGGGGGGGTCGTTGAGGCTGTCGGCGGGGGCCAAGGCCTCGGTGGGGAGCTGGGGGGGGGCCGGGGGGGGCGGCGGCGCCGGGGGGGTGCCGGGGGGGGCGGCCTCGAGCTGCTGCTGCTGCTGCTGCTGCACCAGCGCCGCCAGGTCCTGCTGAGTCAGCACAATGGGGATGGGGCCCCCCGCGCCCTCGGGCACCCCCAGCTCGGGGGGGGCCCCCCCGGGCTCCGCGCCGCTGTCCAGGGGCTCCGCCGTGCCTGTGGGACGGGGGGGATGCGGTGAGAGACCTGGGGGCGGGATGTGGGGTATGGGGTACAGCGTATAGGGGTATGGGCTATGGGGTGTGGGATATGAGGTATATGGGTAGGGGATATGGGATGTGGGATACGGGGATATGGGATACAGGGTATAGGGATATGGGATGTGGGATATGAGGTATATGGATATGGGATATGAGGTATATGGATATGGGATATGGGATGTGGGACACGGGAATATGGCATACAGGGTATAGGGATATGGGATGTGGGATATGAGGTATATGGGTATGGGATATGGGATGTGGGATACGGGGATATGGCATACAGGGTATAGGGATATGGGATGTGGGACACGGGAATATGGCATACAGGGTATAGGGATATGGGATGTGGGATATGAGGTATATGGGTATGGGATATGGGATGTGGGATACGGGGATATAGGATACAGGGTATAGGGATATGGGATGTGGGATATGGATATGGGATATGGGATGTGGGATACGGGAATATGGGATACAGGGTAAAGGGATATGGGATGTGGGATGAGAAATACGGTAATACACGATACATGGTACAGGGATACTGCAATATGGCATACGAGGTAAAGGGATGTGGGATATGGGGGTCCCAAGCCCACCCTGCCCATGTGCCACCCCCATGGAGACATTGTCCACTATGGTGTCCCCATGTCACCCCTGTATCCCCATGATGTCCCATATCCCAAGTGTCCCCATACCCTCATGCTGCTGTATGGGTCCCTGTATCCCCATGGTACCCCCATACCCCCCAGCACCCCCGTATCCCCATGGTACCCCCATACCCCCCCCAGCACCCCCGTATCCCCATGGTACCCCCATAGCACCCCTGTACCCCCCATAGCACCCCCTCCCCCCCATAGCACCCCATGGTACCCCCATAGCACCCCTGTACCCCCCATAGCACCCCCTCCCCCCCATAGCACCCCTGTACCCCCATAGCACCCCCGTACCCCCCATAGCACCCCCGTACCCCCATATAGCACCCCGTACCCCCATGGTACCCCATAGCACCCCGTCCCCCCATAGCACCCCGTACCCCCATAGCACCCCATGGTACCCCATAGCACCCCATGGTACCCCATAGCACCCCGTACCCCCATGCCCCCCCTCACCCAGCACCGCGTGCTGGGCCGCCTGCAGCACCGCCTGGATCGCCAGCGCCTGGGCCTGGGCCTGCGCCTGCGCCTCCTCGGTGGCCGCCGCCGCCGCCGCCTCCGCCGCCGCCGTCACCGCCAGCTCCTCGGGGCTGAGCCCCGGCACCACGAGCGCCCCCGCGCCCCCCCCCAGCAGCTCCGGGGGCAGCGCCGCCGCCGCCCCCCCCCCGGCGCCGCCCTCGGCCCCCCCCGGCAGCACCACCACGGCCAAGGGCTCCGGGGAGCCCGGGGGGGGCGCGGGGGGGGCCCCGCTGCTGCTGGGGGGAGGGGTGATGCTGGGGGGCGCGGGGGGGTCCGGGGGGGGCTCCGTCAGCGAGGAGATGCTCTGAAGGGGGGGAGGGGAAGAGGAGGTTACAGGGGGGCGGACGGGACCCCCATAGACATCAGGGACCCCCCCATGGTCCTCTATGACCCCCAGCCTCCATCCCCAGTGAGCCCCCATAGCCCCCATAGAACTCCATAGACCTTAATGCACCCCCATAGAACTCCATAGACCTTAATGCCCCCCATAGCCCTTACTGCCCCCCCCACAGAACTCCATAGCCCTTACTGCCCCCCATAGAACTCCATAGACCTTAATGCCCCCCATAGCCCCCATAGAACTCCATAGACCTTAATGCCCCCCATAGCCCCCATAGAACTCCATAGACCTTAATGCCCCCCATAGCCCCCATAGAACTCCATAGACCTTAATGCCCCCCATAGCCCTTACTGCCCCCCATAGAACTCCATAGATCTTAATGCCCCCCCATAGCCCTTACTGCACCCCCATAGAACTCCATAGACCTTAATGCCCCCCCATAGCCCTTACTGCCCCCCATAGAACTCCATAGACCTTAATGCCCCCCCATAGCCCTTACTGCCCCCCATAGAACTCCATAGACCTTAATGCACCCCCATAGAACTCCATAGACCTTAATGCCCCCCATAGCCCTTACTGCCCCCCATAGAACTCCATAGACCTTACTGCACCCCCATAGCCCTTACTGCCCCCCATAGAACTCCATAGACCTTAATGCCCCCCATAGCCCTTACTGCCCCCCATAGAACTCCATAGACCTTAATGCCCCCCCATAGCCCTTACTGCCCCCCCCACAGAACTCCATAGACCTTAATGCACCCCCATAGAACTCCATAGACCTTAATGCCCCCCATAGCCCTTACTGCGCCCCATAGAACTCCATAGACCTTAATGCCCCCCCATAGCCCTTACTGCCCCCCATAGAACTCCATAGACCTTAATGCCCCCCATAGCCCTTACTGCCCCCCATAGAACTCCATAGACCTTAATGCCCCCCATAGCCCTTACTGCCCCCCATAGAACTCCATAGACCTTAATGTCCCCCCATAGCCCTTACTGCCCCCCATAGAACTCCATAGACCTTAATGCCCCCCCATAGCCCTTACTGCCCCCCATAGAACTCCATAGACCTTAATGCCCCCCCATAGCCCTTACTGCCCGCCATAGAACTCCACAGCCCTTAATGCCCCCCCCATCCCCAATGTGCCCCCATAGCCTTTACTGACCCCCCACTAGAGCTCAAGAGCCCTTAATGCCCCACCTTGGTCCTCTATGACCCCCCCCCACCATCCCCAATGCTCCCCCCCGTGTCCCCAGGCCCCCCCTCACCGGCAGGGCGGGTGCTGGCACCGGTGTGGCCGCGGTGACGTTGGTGACGGCGCGGGGCTGGGGGGGCCCCGTGGTGCTGGGCCCAGGGCTGGGGGTGCCGGGGGGGGGACCCTCCCCAGGGGGGGTTGGCTCCGACTCCCCTTGTCCATTGGCAGCTGCCGGGGGGGGCTCTATGGGGGGGACACACACATAGAGGTCAGCTGGGGTCACAGTGCCCCCCCCCCCCCCCCCCCCCCATGGTGCTGCCGTCACCTGGGTTGGTGCCGATGGCGGCGGTGACCGTGGTGGCCGTGGGGGTCGTCCCGGTCTCATGGGTCTCACAGGGGGGGTTGGAGCAGGCGGGGGGGGGCCCCTCGGGCACTGTCCCTGTCACCGCGGTGGCGCTGGGGGGGGGAGAGCCGGGGCTGGTGCCGGCGGTGCTGGTGCCGGCGGTGCTGGGGCCGGCGGTGCTGGTGCCGGCGGTGCCCGCGTCGTGGCTCTCGCCCGGCTGCGACGCTGTGGCTCCGGTGGCCGTGCTGGTGGTGCCGGTGCCGTGCGCCTCGCAGGGGGGGCTGGAGCAGGGCCCCACCGCCATGGTGGTGGTGGTGGTGGTGGTGGTGGTGCCAGCGCCGTGCGCCTCGCAGGGGGGGTTGGAGCAGAGCCGGGACGCGGTGGTGGTCACCGTGTTGGTGGTGCCGGTCTCGTGGGTCTCACAGGGGGGATTGGAGCAGGGCTGCGATGCCACAGCCATGACGGTGCTGCTGGTGGTGCCGGATCCATGGGGCTCACAGGATGCGGTGGAACACGGCTGGGACGCGGTGACCACGGTGGTGGTGGCCGTGGTGGTCGTCCCCATCTCATGCTGGGGGTCGGAGCAGGGCCCCGTGGCCATGGTGGTGGTGGCCGTGTTGGTGGTGCCGGTCTCATGGGTCTCACAAGGGGGGTTGGAGCAGGACCCCACCGCCATGGTGGTGGTGGCGGTGTTGGTGGTGCCGGTCTCATGGGTCTCACAGGGGGGGTTGGAGCAGGGTCCCCTTGCCATGGTGGTGGTGGCGGTGTTGGTGGTGCCGGTCTCATGGGTCTCACAGGGGGGGTTGGAGCAGGACCCCGCCGCCATGGTGGTGGTGGCCGTGTTGGTGGTGCCGGTCTCATGGGTCTCACAGGGGGGGTTGGAGCAGGGTCCCCTTGCCATGGTGGTGGTGGCGGTGTTGGTGGTGCCGGTCTCATGGGTCTCACAGGGGGGGTTGGAGCAGGGTCCCCTTGCCATGGTGGTGGTGGCCGTGTTGGTGGTGCCGGTCTCATGGGTCTCACAGGGGGGGTTGGAGCAGGACCCCGCCGCCATGGTGGTGGTGGCGGTGTTGGTGGTGCCGGTCTCATGGGTCTCACAAGGGGGGTTGGAGCAGGGTCCCATTGCCATGGTGGTGGTGGCGGTGTTGGTGGTGCCGGTGTCGTGGGTCTCACAAGGGGGATTAGAGCACGGCCCCGTGGCCATGGTGGTGGTGGCGGTGTTGGTGGTGCCGGTGTCGTGGGTCTCGCAGGGGGGGTTGGAGCACACCAGGGTCACGGTGCCGGCGTCGGGCTCGGTGCCGCCCGGTGCCGGTTGCTCGGCCGTGGGCGATGCCAGGATGGACACGGGGAGGTCGGGCACCGGCTGCGCCTCAACCCCCCCCCCGGGGGCCGTGATCAGCGTCACTTGGGTGGGGGGGGCCACGGGCTGGGGGCAGTGGTGATAGGGTCAATGAGGAGACCCCCATTGGCACCAAAACCCCCATTGCCACCAAGGGACCCCATGGCCACCAGCACCCACATGGCCACCCAGGGACCCCATGGCCACCAGCACCCACATTGTCACCCAGGGACCCCATTGCCACCAGCACCCACATTGTCACCCAGGGACCCCATGGCCACCAGCACCCACACTGCCACCAGCGCCCCCATTGCCACCCAGGGACCCCATTGCCACCAGCACCCACATTGCCACCCATGGACCCCATGGCCACCAGCACCCACATTGCCACCCAGGGACCCCACTGTCACCCAGGGATCCCATTGCCACCAAGGGACCCCCATTGCCACCAGCGCCCCCACTGCCACCAGCACCCCCACTGCCACCAGCGCCCCCATTGCCCCCCATCCCAAGGCCACCCCCAGCCCACCACCTCCCCATGCCCGACGATGCCCCGCAGGCTCCCCGCGGTGCCCCCTCACCTGCATGGTGATGGTGGGGGTGCCGAGCGCGCCGGTGGCCGTCACCGTGCTCTGTGCCGCGGACACGGTGATGGCGGCGGGGTTCAGGACCTGGCTCGACAGCGTCGCGATGGTGCCCAGCGTGGTGATGGGGGTGGCAAGCGAGGCCGTGGCACTGTGCCCCCCTGCGCCCGCCAGGCTGGTGGACACCGTCCCCGTCACCGTGCCCAGCGTGGTGACCCCTATGGGGACGCAATGGGGTCAATGTGGGGCTGGGGGAGGGTGGTGATGGCGGGGGGGGGCAGTGGGGCTGTGCACTCACCGGTGGTGCCCTTCACCACCAGCGTGGTGACCGTGGGCTTGACGGCAGAGACGGTGACGGGGGTCACCAGGCGGACCCCCCCCATGGGCACCGTGCGCAGGATGGTGCCCGGCTGCCCCGGGGCGCCCTTGAGGACCACCTGGGGGGGGCACAACCAGAGAGGGGATGATGGGGGGTGCTCAGGGGACACGGGGGCATCCCCATGGCCACGGCCCCCCCTTTTACCTGCGTCACCCCTTGCTGGCCGTGCCCGGTGCCCAGCTTGGGCACCGCGGTGATGATCTTGGCCGGGGTCCCCGTGCCCGACGTCATCACCTTGGTGGTGATGATGGTGATGGGGGACTTGATGCCGGGGCTGCTGGTGACACCTGGGGGGGATGACATGGGGTCAGCGCCGGCGCCGGGGGGGGCAATGGAAAGGGGGTGTCCCCACTCACCGGTGGCCCCCGCCTGGGTGATGATGGCCGACATGGGGATGGTCTTGATGATGGTGGTGGTGCCGGGCTTGGTGGTGCTGGGGGAGACGCTGCTGATGCCCAGCAGCGTGGGCTTGGCCGCGGCGGCGCCGGCCTGGCTCGTGCTCAGCAGCGTCGTGGGCTTCCCATCGCCGGACGTCACCAGCTTGAGGATGGTGCCCGCCGGCAGCGGGCCCTTGGTCTGTGGGGGGGGCACGGGGGGGTCATGGGGGCTATGGGGACAAAAGGGGGTGATGGGGACAAGAGGAGATGGGGGCGATGGGGACAAAGGGGGGTGATGGGGACAGGAGGGGAATGGGAACAGGGAGGGATAAGGGACAGGGGGGAATGGGGATGGGAGGGATGGGGGCAATGGCGATGGGGGGGAATGGGGACAGGGGGGTCATGGGGGGCAATGGGGACAAAGGGGGTGATGGGGACAGGGTGGGAATGGGGGAGATGGGGATGGGGGGGTGATGGGGACTGTGGGAATGGGGACAGGGGCGGATGGGGACAGGGGGTGGTGGGGACACCGGGGCCATGGGGTTCCCGGGGCCATGGGGACACAGGGGTCAGGGGGTGCCATGGGGGGGTCCCACCTGGATGATCTGGGTGACGGGGCCGGTGGACGCCTGCCCGGTGACGGCCGAGCTCTGCACCGGCTTCGTCTGCACCACGGACATCACCTTGCCCAGGTTGGAGATCTGGGGGGGGCAGTGGGGTCAGACCCCCCCACCGAGGCTTGCAGGGGTCCCCCCACACTGGGTGTCAATGGGGGGGGGCACTCACCAGGGCGCTGCCCCCCGGCACGGAGATGGGGCTCTTGACCAGGGTGATGGTCTTGGTGACCCCCCCCACCACGGTGGTCACCACCTGGGCCTGGTGCTGCGCCACCGTCACCGCGCCCGACTTGTGCACGGTGATGATGGGGCGCGCGGGGGGGGGGTTGGTGGCCGCGGCCCCCCCCGACGTCCCCACCTGCGCCGCCGCCGTCTTCAGCATCCGCGTGGCCGGGTTGGTCACCTGCAGCGGGGGGCAATGGGGAGAGTGGTCCCCATGGTGGTGGGACAAAGGGACACACCATGGGGACAATGGGGACACCATAGGGACAATGAGGACACCATGGGGGCACCAAGGGGACAATGGGGACAGTGGGGAAATCATGCGGACAACAGGGACAGTGGGGACACCATGGGAACACCATAGGAACACCATGGGGACAATGAGGACAATGGGGACACCATGGGGCCATGGGGACAATGAGGACAATGGGGACACCATGGGGACCATGGGTTATGGGGACACAGAATATAGAACGTGAAATACAAAACATAGTATATGCAATATAGAACACGGAGTACGGATATATGGGGTATACAACATGGGAATACAGCGTATGGGATGTAGGATAAAGCATGTGAGTACGGAATACTGGGTGTGGGATACGGGATATGGGCTATGGGGCACGGATATATGGGGTATACAACATGCAAATACAGCGTATGGGATATAGGATAAAACATGTGAGTATGGAATATTGGGTGTGGGATACGGGATATGGGCTATGGGGCACGGGGACGTGGTGGTACGGGACATGGACCACAGAACATGGGCAGATGGAGACGCAGGAATATAGGGACAGTGGGAACAGTGGGACGTGAGGGACATGAGAAGGGGAGCCAGGGAATGGGGGGACAGGGGATGAGGGGCACACAATGGGATGGGGGCACCGGGGGGGGCCCCGCTCTCACCATGACGGGGGCCGAGGCCACCTTGACGCTGGGCGGCAGCGAGGGGGTGCCGGGGGTCACGGCCACCGTCTTGACGATGGTGGCGCCGGGGGGGACGCTCAGCACCGCGGGCGCCGCGGGGGGGATCTTCTGCGTGGCGGCGGCAGCGGCGGCCAGGGCGGCCATGCCGGTGAGCTGGGGGGAGCTGCCCAGCACCTGGGGGGCACGGGGTCAGCACCGCCCCCGGCACCCCAATGCCCCCCCATGACCCCAATGCACCCCCATGACCCCAATGCCCCCCATGACCCCAATGCATCCCCATGACCCCAATGCACCACCATGACCCCAATGCAACCCCATGACCCCAATGCCCCCCATGACCCCAATGCAACCCCATGACCCCAATGCCCCCCATGACCCCAATGCCCCCCATGACCCCAATGCAGCCCCCATGACCCCAATGCACCCCCATGACCCCAATGCAGCCCCCATGACCCCAATGCACCCCCATGACCCCAATGCACCCCCATGACCCCAATGCACCCCCATGACCCCAATGCAGCCCCCATGACCCCAATGCACCCCCATGACCCCAATGCCCCCCATGACCCCAATGCACCCCCATGACCCCAATGCACCCCCATGACCCCAATGCACCCCCATGACCCCAATGCACCCCCATGACCCCAATGCAGCCCCCATGACCCCAATGCACCCCCATGACCCCAATGCACCCCCATGACCCCAATGCACCCCCATGACCCCAATGTCTCCCCCCATGACCCCAGTGCTTCCCCCCTCACCGTGCCCTGGGGACTCTGGCCCGGCACCACCATGCGCACGCCGGGCAGGGACGTCACCGTCACCGGGGCCTTGCCGGGGGGCCCGGCCGAGCGCACCGTCACCAGGGGGGTGCCGGCTGCCGCCGCGGGGGGCCCGGTCACCTTCAGCACCGCCGGCACACCTGGGGGGAAGGGGGGCTCAGGGCGGGGGGGGGAGGGACAGGAACACCCCCCCCGCGCCCTCCTGTCCCTTTACCCCTGTACCCCCCATATCCCCCCATCCCCATGTCCCTCTATGCCCCCCATACCCCTCCGTTACCCCCATATTCCCCTATTCCCCCATGTTCTTCTTTACCCCCCAATCCCCCATATCCCTCTACACCCCCATATCCCCCTATATATCCCTCCACATTCCTCTATTGTCCCTATATCCCCTCATATCCTCCTACATCTCCACGCCCTTCTATCCCACGTCCCTATACCCCTATATCCATTCATCCATCCTCTGTATATCCCATCCCCCCGTAACTCCCCCATATCCCATTACCCCCCATAACCCCCTATCCTTCCATACACCCCCATATCCCCCTATATATTCCTCCACATTCCTCTATTGGCCCTATATCCCCTCACATCCTCCTTTATCTCCATTCCCTTCTATCCCACGTCTCTATACCCCTATATCCACTCATCCATCCTCTGTATATCCCCCCGTAACTCCCCCATATCCCCTTACCCCCCCGTAACCCCCTATCCTTCCATACACCCCCATATCCCCCTACATGTCCCCCCACATTCCTCTATTGTCCCTATATCCCCTCATGCCCTTCTATCCCACGTCCCTATATCCATTCATCCATCCTCTGTATATCCCCCCCGTAACTCCCCCATATCCCCTTACCCCCCCGTAACCCCCTACCCTTCCCTACGCCCCCGTATCCCCCTATATATCCCCCCACATTCCTCTATTGTCCCTATATCCCCTCATATCCTCCTACATCTCCACGCCCTTCTATCCCACGTCCCTATACCCCTATATCCATTCATCCATCCTCTGTATATCCGCCCGTAACTCCCCCATATCCCCTTACCCCCCGTAACCCCCTATCCTTCCATACACCCCCATATCCCCCTACATGTCCCCCCACATTCCTCTATTGTTCCTATATCCCCTCATGCCCTTCTATCCCACGTCCCTATATCCATTCATCCATCCTCTGTATATCCCCCCGTAACTCCCCCGTATCCCCTTACCCCCCATAACCCCCTACCCTTCCACACGCCCCCGTATCCCCCTATGCCCCCCGTCCTCCCCATGTCGCCCCCATCTCCCCCCTTACCGGCGGCTCTGGCCGCGGCTCCCCCCGCGCTGGCGGCGGCTCCGGCGGGGGCCGGGTTCCCCGCGGGCAGCACCTGCAGGGCTCCCCCAGCGGGGGGCGCCGCTGCCCCCGCGCCGCCGCTGTTGGTGCCGGCTGCGGCCGCTGGGGGCGCTGCTGCGGCGGCGCCGCTGGCGCTGGGCGGGAGCAGCGTGAGCCCCGCGGGCGGTACCAAGGGCGGCGGCGGCGGGGGGGGGGGCGGCGCGGGCGGCCCCGGGGCGGCGGCGGCGGGCGCGGGGCTCTTGGGGGGGTTGGCGGGCACGGAGGGCACGGGCGCGGGCGCGGGCGCGGCGGGCAGCTCGTAGCGCTGCAGCTGCAGCAGGTAGGAGTCCGCCGTGGGCACCGCGCCCCAGCTCACCTCCAGCGACGTGGTGTTGGCGCGGACCAGCTGCACCCGAGCCGGAGCGGGGGGGCGCTCTGCGGGGGGGGGGGGGACAGCGGGGTGAGGGGGGGGCAATGGGGGGGGGACCCAACTGAAACCAATGGGGATGGGGGGTACAGGGGGGCAATGGGGAGGGGGGGGACGGGGGAACCAATGGGGATGGGGGAGCAATGGGGGGATGGGGGGGCAACCGGAGGCAATGGGGAACCAATGGGGATGGGGGGACAGGGGGGCAATGGGGGGGGGGCACTGGGGGGAACCAATGGGGATGGGGGGTACGGGGGGTCAATGGGGAGGGGGGGGACCAACTGTAACCAATGGGGATGGGGGGGATGGCGGGGCAATGGGGAGGGGGGGATGGGGGAACCAATGGGGAGGGGGGAGCCCCAAGTGTAACCAATGGGGATGGGGGGGGTATGGGGGGGCAATGGGGGGGACGACACCAACTGTAACCAATGGGGATGGGGGGTTATGGGGAGGCAATGGGGAAGGGGGGCACCAACTGAAACCAATGGGGATGGGGGGTTAAATGGGGGGGCAATGGGGAGGGGGGGGAACCAACTGGAGGGGGGCAATGGGGGAATGGGGGGACAATGGGGGGAGCCCCAATGGGATGGCAATGGGGAATGGGGGGACAATGGGGAATGGGGGGGCAATTATGGGGGGGCAATGGGGGGGCAATGGGGGGGCAAGGGGGGGGATGGGGGGGGAACTGGGGGGGGGGGGGTCAATGGGGATGGGGGGACAATGGGGAGGGGGGAGCCCCAAGTGTAACCAATGGGGATGGGGGGGCAATGGGGAGGCAATGGGGAAGGGGGGCACCAACTGAAACCAATGGGGATGGGGGGTGGGGATGGGGGGCCCAATGGGGGATGGGGGGGGTATGGGGGGGAATGGGGGGAATGCCTGTAACCAATGGGGATGGGGGGTTATGGGGGGGCAATGGGGAAGGGGGGGACCAACTGTAACCAATGGGGATGGGGGGTACGGGGGGGGACCAACTGTAACCAATGGGGATGGGGGGATGGGGGGGCAATGGGAGGGGGGGATGGGGGAACAATGGGGAGGGGGGAGCCCCAATGTAACCAATGGGGATGGGGGGACAATGGGGAGGGGGGAAACCAATGGGGACCCAATGGGGATGGGGGGGGTGGGGGGGGGGGGGGGACCAATGGGGAGGGGGGAACAATGGGGATGGGGGGGCAATGGGGGGGGGGGGTCAATGGGGATGGGGGGACGGGGGGGCAATGGGGGGGGAGCACTGGGGGGGGCCAATGGGGATGGGGGGTACGGGGGGGCAATGGGGAGGGGGGAAAACTGGGGTAACCAATGGGGATGGGGACAATGGGGAAGCCCCAAGTGTAACCAATGGGGATGGGGGGGGGGGGGGGCAATGGGGGGGGGGGGGTAACCAATGGGGATGGGGGGGGGGGATGGGGGGGTTCAATGGGGGGGGGGGACCAACTGGGGGATGGGGGGGGATGGGGGGGGGGGGGGGTAACCAATGGGGAGGGGGGCAATGGGGGGGACCAACTGTAACCAATGGGGATGGGGGGTACGGGGGGGCAATGGGGAGGGGGGGGACCAACTGTAACCAATGGGGATGGGGGGGATGGGGGGGCAATGGGGAGGGAGGGGGGCGCAACTGTAACCAATGGGGATGGGGGGTGTATGGGGAAACCAATGGGGAGATGGGGGGTACAGGGGAACCAATGGGGAGGGGGGAGCCCCAACTGTAACCAATGGGGATAGGGGTCCTGGGAATAACCAATGAGGAGGAAGAATTCCTGAGACCATCCAATGGGGATGGGGGGGGATCCTGGGGGTAACCAATGGGGATGGGGAATCCCTGAGAGCATCCAATGGGGACAGGGATCCCTAAATGCAACCAGTGGGGAGGGGGGATCCCCGAGTGTACCCGATGGGGATGAGGGAGCCCCAGGTGGGGATGGGGGTGCCGCTGGCCCCCGCGCTCACCGGTCTCCAGGTACCAGAGGTCCTTGCAGCAGACCTGGTTGTTCCAGGCCTTGCGGTACCCGTCCCGCCCGCTCCAGATGTAGAGCCGGGTGGCGATGGCCACGGCGCAGTGCCCGGCGCGCGCCCGCGGCACGTTGTCCTCCAGCGTGTCCATGACGATGGGCTCCCAGGCCATGGAGTCTGCGGGGCACCGGGGGGGTCAGGAGGGCGCTTGGGGGGGTTGAAGGTGGGTTTGGGGTGTTTTGGGGTATTTCAGGGTGTTTTGGGTGTATTTTGGGGTATTTCAGGGTGTTTTGGGTGGATTTTGGGGTACTTCAGGGTGTTTTGGGGGTATTTTGGGGTACTTCAGGGTGTTTTGGGGGTATTTCAGGGGTATTTTGGTGTGTTTCAGGGGTGTTTCGGGGTGGTTTTGGGCAGTCCCATACCCAGGTTGAGGCAGGCCAGCGTGTTTGTGCACTTCCACTCCTTCTCGTGCGTCGCCACCTTCACGTCGTCCATGACAAGGGGCACCCAGCCCCCAAACACGTACATCCTGGGGGATGGGGGGAGAGCAGTGGGGTCAGGGGGGCCTGGGGAGGGGGCTGGGGGCCTGGGAGGCAGGGGAGGGGGGTTCAGGGCCCCCCTGGCCTCACTTGTTGCCGATGGTGGTGGCTGAGTGGAGGCTGCGCGGTAACGGAGCCACCCCGCTGAGGCTGGGCTTGTTCCACGTCAGCGTCTCTGCAGCAGGGACAGCAATGGAACCAATGGAATCAATGGAACCAATGGCACCAATGGAACCAATGGCATCAATGGCACCAGCAACATCAATGGCATTAACAGCACCAATGGAATCAATAGCACCAACGGCATCAATGGAACCAGCAATATCAATGGCATTAATGGCACCAATAGCATCAATGGAACCAATGGCATCAATGGCATCAACAGTACCAGTAGCATCAATGGCACCAGTGATGCCAATAGCACCAATGGCAATGGCATCAATGGCACTGATGGTACCAATGGCACCAATGGCATCAATGGCACTGACGGTACCAGTAACACCAATGGCATCAATGGCACTGACGGTACCAATGGCACCAATGGCATCAATGGCACCGATGGTAGCAATAGTACCAGTGACGCCAATGGCATCGATGGCACCAATTACAACGGCACCGGTGAGGAGCCGGCCCCAAAGCGCGCTGCCCCCCTCACCGATGTCCAGGGTCCAGAGGTCTCCGAGGCGGCAGCCGCTCATGCCGCCGTAGATGACGAGGCGCGAGCGCCGCGCCGCGCGCTCCGTGTACACCACGGCCGTGTGGGACTCGCGCGGCGGCGGCAGCACCCCGTAGGTGATGGGGATGTCCCAGGCCAGCACCCCGGAGCCGGCGCGCAGCTCCAGCACGTACAGGTCATTCAGGTACCTGTGGGGCAGGGGAGGGAGGGATGGACGCGGTCACCGGTGGCTGTGGGGGCACGGGGCAGGCGTGGGGCGCGCCGGGGGCCCCCCTCACCGGGGGATGTTGTTCTTGGGGTCCTCGCTGTCGTTGGCCAGCCCCCCGAACAGGTAGCACTTGTTGCCCACCAGCGAGAAGCTGTGGCCCAGGCGCGGGCACGGGGGGGGCCCGTTCTTGGGGGTCTTCGCCTTCAGGCGCTTCCATTCCCAGCGGCTCGCCTGGGGGGGGGGTGGGATAGGGGCAGTCCCGGCTTCTATGGGGCAGCCCCAGCCCCATAGGAACAACCCCTGCACCATAGGAACAACCCCTGCACCATAGGAACCACCCCCAGCCCCATAGGAACAACCCTTGAACCATAGGAAAACCCCCCCCAGCCCCATAGAACCCCCCCCCAGCCCCATAGGACCCCATAGCAAGACATGGACACCCCCGTAACAGCACTGACACCCCCATAGTGACAGCAATTCCTTATAATGATGGTCCATAAAAATAGCAATCCTCCCACAGCGACCCCCCCATAGCTACAGTGACGCTCCCATAGCGACCCCATAGTGATACCGACACCCCCACAATGGCCACCCTCCCCATAGTGGCAGTAACCCCCCCAGGCCCATAGCCCAGTGCCACATCTGCAGCTCAGAGGTCGTTGCTGTACTTGCCATATTCCACCAGCCCCATTGCACACCCCATAGCTCCCCATAGCCCCCTACCTGCAGCTCATAGAGGTCGTTGCTGTACTTGCCGTACTCCACCAGCCCCATAGCACACCCCATAGCTCCCCATAGCCCCCTACCTGCAGCTCATAGAGGTCGTTGCTGTACTTGCCGTACTCCACCAGCCCCATAGCACACCCCATAGCTCCCCATAGCCCCTACCTGCAGCTCATAGAGGTCGTTGCTGTACTTGCCGTACTCCACCAGCCCCATAGCACACCCCATAGCTCCCCATAGCCCCTACCTGCAGCTCATAGAGGTCGTTGCTGTACTTGCCGTACCCACACACCCCATAGCACACCCCATACACCCCATAGCCCCACACCTGCAGCTCATGTACCCACACACCCCATGTACTTGCCGTACCCACACACCCCATAGCACACCCCACACACCCCATAGCCCCTACCTGCACACCCCATAGAGGTGTTGCTGTACTTGCACGTACACACCCATAGCACACCCACACACCCCATAGCCCCTACCTGCACACCCCATAGAGGTCGTTGCCCACACACCCCATAGCCGTGTACCCACACACCCCATAGCACACCCCATGCACCCCATACACCCAGCTCATAGAGGTCGTTGCTGTACTTGCCGTACACCACCAGCCCCATAGCACACCCACACACCCCATAGCCCCCTACCCACACACCCATAGAGGTCGTTGCTGTACACCCCATGCCGTACACACACCCCATAGCACACCCACACACCCCATAGCCTCCTACCTGCACCCACACACCCCTGTACTAGCTCGTACCCACACACCCCATAGCACACCCATACACACCCATAGCTCTGTACCCACACACCCCATAGCTGTGGACCCACACACCCCATAGCTCTGTACCCACACACCCCCTACCTGCAGCACATAGAGGTCGTTGCTGTACTTGCCACACACCCCATAGCACACACCCCATAGCTCTGTACCCACACACCCCATAGATCTGTACCCACACACCCCATAGCTCTGTACCCACACACCCCATAGATGTGTACCCACACACCCCATAGCTCTGTACCCACACACCCCATAGATGTGTACCCACACACCCCATAGCTCTGTACCCACACACCCCATAGCTCTGTACCCACACACCCCATAGATGTGTACCCACACACCCCATAGCTCTGTACCCACACACCCCATAGATCTGTACCCACACACCCCACACACCCCATAGCTCCCCACACACCCCATACCCAACACCCCATAGCTGTGTACCCACACACCCCATAGCTCTGTACCCACACACCCCATAGCTCTGTACCCACACACCCCATAGCTCTGTACCCACACACCCCATAGATCTGTACCCACACACCCCATAGCTCTGTACCCACACACCCCATAGCTCTGTACCCACACACCCCATAGCTCTGTACCCACACACCCCATAGATGTGCACCCACACACCCCATAGATGTGCACCCACACACCCCATAGCTCTGTACCCACACACCCCATAGCTCTGTACCCACACACCCCATAGATGTGTACCCACACACCCCATAGCTCTGTACCCACACACCCCATAGCTCTGTACCCACACACCCCATAGATGTGTACCCACACACCCCATAGCCTGTACCCACACACCCCAAGCCGTAGGCGGCGCAGCCGGGGGGGATGTCCCCGCGCACGGCCGGGATGAACCATTGGTTGGTGGCTGCGGGGGGAGGCGGGGTCAGCCCCGCCCATGGCCCCGCCCACTGGGACATCCGCCCCCCCCCCCCCTTACCCCCAACCCCAGTGGGGTCATCCCGGGGCCTGAATGGGGGAGGGTAACCCAGCGCCCCCACAGACACCCCACATTGACCCCCCCATTGGCACCCCCCCATTGACCAAGCCCATTGTCACCCCCATTGCCCCCCCACCATTGCCACCCCTACTGATACCCCATTATCACCCCCATGGGGCAACCCCCTTGCTCCCCCCATTGACACCCCTACTGATACCCCATGGATGCCCCCCCCCCCCCGTTCCCAGCCCTATTGATACCCCACTGACACGGCTATGGGACCCCCATGCTGACACCCCATTGCTGGCCCACTGACCCCCCCAACTGATCCCCCCATTCATGCCCCATTAATGCCCCACTGACACCCCCTTTGCCACCCCATTGGTATCTCATTGCTATCTTCATTCACTGTACCATTACCAACCCCTTGACTCCCGACTGATTCCCCCATTGATGACCCATTGCCACCCCCACTGATGCCCCATTAAACCTGATGCCCCTGTTACCGCCCCATCGATGCCCCATTACCCCCCCACTGTCACCCCAATTGATGCCCCATTAACGCCTCGTTGATGCCCCCATTACCACCCCCCAGTGATACCCTATTACCCCACACTGCCCCCCAATAGTGCCCCCACACTGGTGCCCCATTACTCCTCTGTTAATGCCCTATTAACGTCTCATTGATGCCCCTATTATCACCCCCATTGATGTCCCATTACCAACTCCATTATCACCCCGCATTACCACCTCCACTACCCCCCCCTTATCACACCCCATTGCTGCCCCATTACCAACCACATTACCCCCCCCATTATCACACCCCATTACCAACCCCATTACCCCCCCATTATCACACCCCATTGCTGCCCCATTACCAACC
>NW_026913582.1:0-7904 GCF_034315485.1 Pezoporus occidentalis | reverse complement strand
AGCTGGTACTGGACCTGTTCAGCACACAATCACCTTTACATTGGTGCATCCATCGTTGCTTTCACTGCTCCCTTTCATACAGGAAAAGCATTTGAATGGAATCAGTTCAGAGCCTGCTCTCTGCTGGCAGCAACACCGTCAGCACAGAACGAACAGTGCCCACAGCAGAAGAGCCAGGATTGAAAGCTGGTGCTGGAACTGTTCAGCACACAATCACCTTTACATTGGTGCATCCATCGTTGCTTTCACTGCTCCCTTTCATACAGGAAAAGCATTTGAATGGAATCAGTTCAGAGCCTGCTCTCTGCTGGCAGCAACACAGTCAGCACAGAACGAACAGTGGCATCTGCTCCCACAGCAAAAGAACCAGCAGGGAAAGCTAGTGCTGGGCCTCTTCAGCACACAGGCTGCTTTGCAACGGTGTCACCATCATTGCAGTCTCTCCTCGGTTTCATACCTAAAACTCCATTTGAATCCAAATTCTCAGCTGGTCGCTTTCAGCTGCCCAGCAGCACAGTGAGTACAGCACGAACGTTTGGCTTCTGCTCCCACAGCAGAAGTGTCAGGATTGAAAGCTGGTGCTGGACCTGTTCAGCACACAATCACCTTTACATTGGTGCATCCATCGTTGCTTTCACTGCTCCCTTTCATACAGGAAAAGCATTTGAATGGAATCAGTTCAGAGCCTGCTCTCTGCTGGCAGCAACACAGTCAGCACAGAATGAACAGTGGCATCTGCTCCCACAGCAGAAGAACCAGCAGGGAAAGCTAGTGCTGGGCCTCTTCAGCACACAGGCTGCTTTGCAACGGTGTCACCATCATTGCAGTCTCTCCTCGGTTTCATACCTAAAACTCCATTTGAATCCAAATTCTCAGCTGGTCTCTCTCAGCTGCAGGCAGCACAGTGAGTACAGCACGAACGTTTGGCTTCTGCTCCCACAGCAGAAGAGCCAGGATTGAAAGCTGGTGCTGGACCTGTTCAGCACACAATCACCTTTACATTGGTGCATCCATCGTTGCTTTCACTGCTCCCTTTCATACAGGAAAAGCATTTGAATGGAATCAGTTCAGAGCCTGCTCTCTGCTGGCAGCAACACAGTCAGCACAGAAAGAACAGTGGCATCTGCTCCCACAGCAGAAGAACCAGCAGGGAAAGCTAGTGCTGGGCCTCTTCAGCACACAGGCTGCTTTGCAACGGTGTCACCATCATTGCAGTCTCTCCTCGGTTTCATACCTAAAACTCCATTTGAATCCAAATTCTCAGCTGGTCGCTTTCAGCTGCCCAGCAGCACAGTGAGTACAGCACGAACGTTTGGCTTCTGCTCCCACAGCAGAAGAGCCAGGATTGAAAGCTTGTGCTGGACCTGTTCAGCACACAATCACCTTTACATTGGTGCATCCATCGTTGCTTTCACTGCTCCCTTTCATACAGGAAAAGCATTTGAATGGAATCAGTTCAGAGCCTGCTCTCTGCTGGCAGCAACACAGTCAGCACAGAATGAACAGTGGCATCTGCTCCCACAGCAGAAGAACCAGCAGGGAAAGCTAGTGCTGGGCCTCTTCAGCACACAGGCTGCTTTGCAACGGTGTCACCATCATTGCAGTCTCTCCTCGGTTTCATACCTAAAACTCCATTTGAATCCAAATTCTCAGCTGGTCGCTTTCAGTTGCCCAGCAGCACAGTGAGTACAGCACGAACGTTTGGCTTCTGCTCCCACAGCAGAAGAGCCAGGATTGAAAGCTGGTGCTGGACCTGTTCAGCACACAATCACCTTTACATTGGTGCATCCATCGTTGCTTTCACTGCTCCCTTTCATACAGGAAAAGCATTTGAATGGAATCAGTTCAGAGCCTGCTCTCTGCTGGCAGCAACACAGTCAGCACAGAAAGAACAGTGGCATCTGCTCCCACAGCAGAAGAACCAGCAGGGAAAGCTAGTGCTGGGCCTCTTCAGCACACAGGCTGCTTTGCAACGGTGTCACCATCATTGCAGTCTCTCCTCGGTTTCATACCTAAAACTCCATTTGAATCCAAATTCTCAGCTGGTCGCTCTCAGCTGCAGGCAGCACAGTGAGTACAGCACGAACGTTTGGCTTCTGCTCCCACAGCAGAAGAGCCAGGATTGAAAGCTTGTGCTGGACCTGTTCAGCACACAATCACCTTTACATTGGTGCATCCATCGTTGCTTTCACTGCTCCCTTTCATACAGGAAAAGCATTTGAATGGAATCAGTTCAGAGCCTGCTCTCTGCTGGCAGCAACACAGTCAGCACAGAAAGAACAGTGGCATCTGCTCCCACAGCAGAAGAACCAGCAGGGAAAGCTAGTGCTGGGCCTCTTCAGCACACAGGCTGCTTTGCAACGGTGTCACCATCATTGCAGTCTCTCCTCGGTTTCATACCTAAAACTCCATTTGAATCCAAATTCTCAGCTGGTCGCTCTCAGCTGCCCAGCAGCACAGTGAGTACAGCACGAACGTTTGGCTTCTGCTCCCACAGCAGAAGAGCCAGGATTGAAAGCTTGTGCTGGACCTGTTCAGCACACAATCACCTTTACATTGGTGCATCCATCGTTGCTTTCACTGCTCCCTTTCATACAGGAAAAGCATTTGAATGGAATCAGTTCAGAGCCTGCTCTCTGCTGCGCAGCAACACAGTCAGCACAGAATGAACAGTGGCATCTGCTCCCACAGCAGAAGAACCAGCAGGGAAAGCTAGTGCTGGGCCTCTTCAGCACACAGGCTGCTTTGCAACGGTGTCACCATCATTGCAGTCTCTCCTCGGTTTCATACCTAAAACTCCATTTGAATCCAAATTCTCAGCTGGTCGCTTTCAGTTGCCCAGCAGCACAGTGAGTACAGCACGAACGTTTGGCTTCTGCTCCCACAGCAGAAGAGCCAGGATTGAAAGCTGGTGCTGGACCTGTTCAGCACACAATCACCTTTACATTGGTGCATCCATCGTTGCTTTCACTGCTCCCTTTCATACAGGAAAAGCATTTGAATGGAATCAGTTCAGAGCCTGCTCTCTGCTGGCAGCAACACAGTCAGCACAGAAAGAACAGTGGCATCTGCTCCCACAGCAGAAGAACCAGCAGGGAAAGCTAGTGCTGGGCCTCTTCAGCACACAGGCTGCTTTGCAACGGTGTCACCATCATTGCAGTCTCTCCTCGGTTTCATACCTAAAACTCCATTTGAATCCAAATTCTCAGCTGGTCGCTTTCAGCTGCCCAGCAGCACAGTGAGTACAGCACGAACGTTTGGCGGCTGCTCCCACAGCAGAAGTGCCAGGATTGAAAGCTTGTGCTGGACCTGTTCAGCACACAATCACCTTTACATTGGTGCATCCATCGTTGCTTTCACTGCTCCCTTTCATACAGGAAAAGCATTTGAATGGAATCAGTTCAGAGCCTGCTCTCTGCTGGCAGCAACACAGTCAGCACAGAAAGAACAGTGGCATCTGCTCCCACAGCAGAAGAACCAGCAGGGAAAGCTAGTGCTGGGCCTCTTCAGCATGAGCCAGGAGGGAAAGCTTGTGCTGGACCTGTTCAGCACACAATCACCTTTACATTGGTGCATCCATCGTTGCTTTCACTGCTCCCTTTCATACAGGAAAAGCATTTGAATGGAATCAGTTCAGAGCCTGCTCTCTGCTGCGCAGCAACACTGTCAGCACAGAATGAACAGTGGCATCTGCTCCCACAGCAGAAGAACCAGCAGGGAAAGCTAGTGCTGGGCCTCTTCAGCACACAGGCTGCTTTGCAACGGTGTCACCATCATTGCAGTCTCTCCTCGGTTTCATACCTAAAACTCCATTTGAATCCAAATTCTCAGCTGGTCGCTTTCAGTTGCCCAGCAGCACAGTGAGTACAGCACGAACGTTTGGCTTCTGCTCCCACAGCAGATTGAGCCAGGAGGGAAAGCTTGTGCTGGACCTGTTCAGCACACAATCACCTTTACATTGGTGCATCCATCGTTGCTTTCACTGCTCCCTTTCATACAGGAAAAGCATTTGAATGGAATCAGTTCAGAGCCTGCTCTCTGCTGCGCAGCAACACTGTCAGCACAGAATGAACAGTGGCATCTGCTCCCACAGCAGAAGAACCAGCAGGGAAAGCTAGTGCTGGGCCTCTTCAGCACACAGGCTGCTTTGCAACGGTGTCACCATCATTGCAGTCTCTCCTCGGTTTCATACCTAAAACTCCATTTGAATCCAAATTCTCAGCTGGTCGCTTTCAGTTGCCCAGCAGCACAGTGAGTACAGCACGAACGTTTGGCTTCTGCTCCCACAGCAGAAGAGCCAGGATTGAAAGCTTGTGCTGGACCTGTTCAGCACACAATCACCTTTACATTGGTGCATCCATCGTTGCTTTCACTGCTCCCTTTCATACAGGAAAAGCATTTGAATGGATCAGTTCAGAGCCTGCTCTCTGCTGGCAGCAACACAGTCAGCACAGAAAGAACAGTGGCATCTGCTCCCACAGCAGAAGAACCAGCAGGGAAAGCTAGTGCTGGGCCTCTTCAGCACACAGGCTGCTTTGCAACGGTGTCACCATCATTGCAGTCTCTCCTCGGTTTCATACCTAAAACTCCATTTGAATCCAAATTCTCAGCTGGTCGCTTTCAGTTGCCCAGCAGCACAGTGAGTACAGCACGAACGTTTGGCTTCTGCTCCCACAGCAGAAGAGCCAGGATTGAAAGCTTGTGCTGGACCTGTTCAGCACACAATCACCTTTACATTGGTGCATCCATCGTTGCTTTCACTGCTCCCTTTCATACAGGAAAAGCATTTGAATGGAATCAGTTCAGAGCCTGCTCTCTGCTGCGCAGCAACACAGTCAGCACAGAATGAACAGTGGCATCTGCTCCCACAGCAGAAGAACCAGCAGGGAAAGCTAGTGCTGGGCCTCTTCAGCACACAGGCTGCTTTGCAACGGTGTCACCATCATTGCAGTCTCTCCTCGGTTTCATACCTAAAACTCCATTTGAATCCAAATTCTCAGCTGGTCGCTTTCAGTTGCCCAGCAGCACAGTGAGTACAGCACGAACGTTTGGCTTCTGCTCCCACAGCAGAAGAGCCAGGATTGAAAGCTTGTGCTGGACCTGTTCAGCACACAATCACCTTTACATTGGTGCATCCATCGTTGCTTTCACTGCTCCCTTTCATACAGGAAAAGCATTTGAATGGAATCAGTTCAGAGCCTGCTCTCTGCTGCGCAGCAACACAGTCAGCACAGAAAGAACAGTGGCATCTGCTCCCACAGCAGAAGAACCAGCAGGGAAAGCTAGTGCTGGGCCTCTTCAGCACACAGGCTGCTTTGCAACGGTGTCACCATCATTGCAGTCTCTCCTCGGTTTCATACCTAAAACTCCATTTGAATCCAAATTCTCAGCTGGTCGCTTTCAGTTCCAGCAGCACAGTGAGTACAGCACGAACGTTTGGCTTCTGCTCCCACAGCAGAAGAGCCAGGATTGAAAGCTTGTGCTGGACCTGTTCAGCACACAATCACCTTTACATTGGTGCATCCATCGTTGCTTTCACTGCTCCCTTTCATACAGGAAAAGCATTTGAATGGAATCAGTTCAGAGCCTGCTCTCTGCTGGCAGCAACACAGTCAGCACAGAAAGAACAGTGGCATCTGCTCCCACAGCAGAAGAACCAGCAGGGAAAGCTAGTGCTGGGCCTCTTCAGCACACAGGCTGCTTTGCAACGGTGTCACCATCATTGCAGTCTCTCCTCGGTTTCATACCTAAAACTCCATTTGAATCCAAATTCTCAGCTGGTCGCTTTCAGTTGCCCAGCAGCACAGTGAGTACAGCACGAACGTTTGGCTTCTGCTCCCACAGCAGAAGAGCCAGGATTGAAAGCTTGTGCTGGACCTGTTCAGCACACAATCACCTTTACATTGGTGCATCCATCGTTGCTTTCACTGCTCCCTTTCATACAGGAAAAGCATTTGAATGGAATCAGTTCAGAGCCTGCTCTCTGCTGCGCAGCAACACAGTCAGCACAGAATGAACAGTGGCATCTGCTCCCACAGCAGAAGAACCAGCAGGGAAAGCTAGTGCTGGGCCTCTTCAGCACACAGGCTGCTTTGCAACGGTGTCACCATCATTGCAGTCTCTCCTCGGTTTCATACCTAAAACTCCATTTGAATCCAAATTCTCAGCTGGTCGCTTTCAGTTGCCCAGCAGCACAGTGAGTACAGCACGAACGTTTGGCTTCTGCTCCCACAGCAGAAGAGCCAGGATTGAAAGCTTGTGCTGGACCTGTTCAGCACACAATCACCTTTACATTGGTGCATCCATCGTTGCTTTCACTGCTCCCTTTCATACAGGAAAAGCATTTGAATGGAATCAGTTCAGAGCCTGCTCTCTGCTGCGCAGCAACACAGTCAGCACAGAATGAACAGTGGCATCTGCTCCCACAGCAGAAGAACCAGCAGGGAAAGCTAGTGCTGGGCCTCTTCAGCACACAGGCTGCTTTGCAACGGTGTCACCATCATTGCAGTCTCTCCTCGGTTTCATACCTAAAACTCCATTTGAATCCAAATTCTCAGCTGGTCGCTTTCAGTTGCCCAGCAGCACAGTGAGTACAGCACGAACGTTTGGCTTCTGCTCCCACAGCAGAAGAGCCAGGATTGAAAGCTTGTGCTGGACCTGTTCAGCACACAATCACCTTTACATTGGTGCATCCATCGTTGCTTTCACTGCTCCCTTTCATACAGGAAAAGCATTTGAATGGAATCAGTTCAGAGCCTGCTCTCTGCTGGCAGCAACACAGTCAGCACAGAAAGAACAGTGGCATCTGCTCCCACAGCAGAAGAACCAGCAGGGAAAGCTAGTGCTGGGCCTCTTCAGCACACAGGCTGCTTTGCAACGGTGTCACCATCATTGCAGTCTCTCCTCGGTTTCATACCTAAAACTCCATTTGAATCCAAATTCTCAGCTGGTCGCTTTCAGCTGCCCAGCAGCACAGTGAGTACAGCACGAACGTTTGGCTTCTGCTCCCACAGCAGATGAGCCAGGAGGGAAAGCTTGTGCTGGACCTGTTCAGCACACAATCACCTTTACATTGGTGCATCCATCGTTGCTTTCACTGCTCCCTTTCATACAGGAAAAGCATTTGAATGGAATCAGTTCAGAGCCTGCTCTCTGCTGCGCAGCAACACTGTCAGCACAGAATGAACAGTGGCATCTGCTCCCACAGCAGAAGAACCAGCAGGGAAAGCTAGTGCTGGGCCTCTTCAGCACACAGGCTGCTTTGCAACGGTGTCACCATCATTGCAGTCTCTCCTCGGTTTCATACCTAAAACTCCATTTGAATCCAAATTCTCAGCTGGTCGCTTTCAGTTGCCCAGCAGCACAGTGAGTACAGCACGAACGTTTGGCTTCTGCTCCCACAGCAGAAGAGCCAGGATTGAAAGCTTGTGCTGGACCTGTTCAGCACACAATCACCTTTACATTGGTGCATCCATCGTTGCTTTCACTGCTCCCTTTCATACAGGAAAAGCATTTGAATGGAATCAGTTCAGAGCCTGCTCTCTGCTGGCAGCAACACAGTCAGCACAGAAAGAACAGTGGCATCTGCTCCCACAGCAGAAGAACCAGCAGGGAAAGCTAGTGCTGGGCCTCTTCAGCACACAGGCTGCTTTGCAACGGTGTCACCATCATTGCAGTCTCTCCTCGGTTTCATACCTAAAACTCCATTTGAATCCAAATTCTCAGCTGGTCTCTCTCAGCTGCAGGCAGCACAGTGAGTACAGCACGAACGTTTGGCTTCTGCTCCCACAGCAGAAGAGCCAGGATTGAAAGCTTGTGCTGGACCTGTTCAGCACACAATCACCTTTACATTGGTGCATCCATCGTTGCTTTCACTGCTCCCTTTCATACAGGAAAAGCAATTG
>NW_026913581.1:0-11103 GCF_034315485.1 Pezoporus occidentalis | reverse complement strand
CCGGTTTTGAGTCATTTACGTCAGATTTGAACAATTTCCCTCAAATTTACCCTGGTTTTGAGTCATTTCCCTCAAATTTGAACAATTTCCCTCAAATTTACCCCGGTTTTGAGTCATTTCCGTCAGATTTGAACAATTTCCAGCAAATTCAGCCTAGATTTACCTCATTTCTGTCAAATTTGAACGATTTCCAGCAAATGTACCCCGGTTTTGAGTCATTTCCCTCAAATTTGAACAATTCCCCTCAAATTTACCCCTATTTTGCCTCATTTCCCTCAAAATTAAAATATTCCCCTCAAATTTACCCCAATTTTGCCTCATTTCCCTGAAATTTGACCAATTTCCCTCAAATTTACCCCGATTTTGACTCATTTTCCTCAAATTTGACCAATTTCCCTCAAATTTAGCCCAAATTTCCCTCAAATTTACCCCATTCCTTCAGTTTTACCCAAAATTTGCCCCATTTCCCTAAATTTGAACAAATCTCCTCAAATTTAGCCTAAATTTCCCTCATTTCCGTCAAGTTTGACCCAAAATTTGTCTCACATTTGCCCCAATTTTGCCTCTTTTCCATCAAATTTGACCAATTCCCCTCAAATTTACCCCAATTCTGCCTCATTTTCCTAAAAATTAAAAAATTCCCCTCAAATTTACCCCAATTTTGCCTCATTTCCCTCAAATTTGACCAATTTCCCTCAAATTTAGCCCAAATTTCCCTCTAATTTAGCCCATTCCTTCAGTTTTACCCCAAATTTGCCGAATTTCCATCAGATTTGAACAATTTCTATCAAATTTAGCCTAAATTTACCTCATTTCCCTCAAATTTGAACAACTTCCATCAAATTCAACCTAAATTTACCCCATTTCTGTCAAATTTGAACAATTTGCAGCAAATTCATCTTAAATTTACCTCATTTCTGTCAAATTTGAACAATTTCCAGCAAATTTAGCCTAAATTTACCCCGTTTCTGTCAAATTTGACCAATTTCCCTCACATTTGCCCCAATTTTGCCTCTTTTCCCTCAAACTTAAACAATTCCCTCAAATTTACCCCAATTTTGCCTCATTTCCCTTAAATTTGGCCAATTCCCCTCAAATTCACCCCAATTTTGCCTCATTTCCCTGTAATTTGACCAATTTCCCTCAGTTTTACCCCAAATTTACCCCAATTCCCCCCAAATTCGCCCAATTTCCTTCAAATCCAACCCAAATTTACCTCATTTCCCCTAAATTTGCCCAATTTCCCTGTTTTCCCCCAAATTTGCCCCATTTCCCCCAATTTTCTTCAAATCCAACCCAAATTTACCTCATTTCCCCTAAATTTGCCCAATTTCCCTCAGTTTTCCCCCAGATTTGCCCCATTTCCCCCCAATTTTCTTCAAATCCAACCCAAATTTACCTCATTTTCCCTAAATTTGCCCAATTTCCCTCACTTTTACCCCAAATTTTCCTTATTTCCTCCCCAATTTCCCTTTCACCCCCCCCCCCCTCCATCCCCCCCATTCACCCACACATGGGGGGTGTTCTCCAGCTCTTTATTGGTTCCATTGGGGGGACCCCTCCCACCCCAACCCTGCCCCACACTTGGGGGGCTCTGGGTACTGCCCCCCCCCCCCATTGCCTATTGGGGTTCAAGGGGGTCCCCCCATGCCCCCCCCTCTTCCTCCCCCCCCATTCCTCCCTTAGCAGCATCCCTGGGGCCCCTCCTCCTCCTCATCCCAGTGTCCCCCTCACCCCATCGCTATGGGTCCCGTTGCTATGGGTCCCATCCCTATAGCTCCTATCGCTATGGGTCCCATCCCTACATCTCCCAGTGCTGTGTCCTCCATCACTGTGTGCCCCATCCCTATGGGCCCCGTTGCTATGGCGACCATCACTATGGGTACCATCGCTATACGTCCTGGTGCTCTGTGCCCCATCCCTATGGGTCCCGTTGCTATGGCGACCATCACTATGGGTACCATCGCTATACGTCCTGGTGCTCTGTGCCCCATCCCTATGGGTCCCGTTGCTATGGCGACCGTCACTATGGGTACCAGCCCTATGGCTCCCATTGATACAGTAATCATCGCTATGGGTCCCTTCCCTATGGCTCCCGTTGCTATGGCTCCTGTTGCTATGGTAATCATCGCTATGGGTCCCATCACTATGGGTACCATCCCCGTGGCTCCCGTCGCTATGGGTACCATCATCCCTATGGCTCCCATCGCTATGAGCCCCGTTGCCATGGCTTCTGTTGCTATGGGTACCACCACTATGGCTCCCATCGCTATGAGCCCCGTTGCCATGGCTTCTGTTGCTATGGGTACCACTATCCCTATAGCTCCCATCCCTATGGGTACCACCATCCCTATGGCTCCCGTCGCTATGAGCCCCGTTGCCATGGCTCCTGTTGCTATGGGTACCACCATCCCCATGGCTCCCATCCCTATGGCCCTTATCACTATGGGTACCACCGCTATGAGCCCCATCCCCATGCCTCCCGTCGCCATGGTGACCATCCCTATGGCTCCCATCTCTATGGGTACCACCACTATGAGCCCCGTTGCCATGACTCCCATCCCTATGGGTACCACCATCCTCCTGCCTCCCGTTGCCATGGCTCCCATCCCTATGGGTACCACCGTCCCCATGGCTCCCATCCCTATGGGTACCACCACTATGAGCCCCGTTGCCATGACTCCCATCCCTATGGGTACCACCATCCCCATGGCTCCCATCCCCATGCCTCCCGTTGCCATGACCTCCGTCACCATGACTCCCATCCCCATGACCCCCGTTGCCATAACTACCATCCCTATGGGTACCACCACTATGAGCCCCGTTGCCATGGCTCCCATCCCTATGGGTACCACCATCCCCATGGCTCCCATCCCTATGACTCCCATCCCCATGCCTCCCGTTGCCATGACTCCCATCCCTATGGGTACCACCATCCCCTTGGCTCCCATCCCCATGCCTCCCGTTGCCATGACTCCCATCCCCATGACTCCCATCCCTATGGGTATCACCATCCCCATGACTCCCATCCCTATGGGTACCACCATCCCCCTGGCTCCCAT
Organism: Pezoporus occidentalis; assembly: GCF_034315485.1. Taxonomy (NCBI): domain Eukaryota; kingdom Metazoa; phylum Chordata; class Aves; order Psittaciformes; family Psittacidae; genus Pezoporus; species Pezoporus occidentalis. The sequence goes on along the minus strand of NW_026913581.1, from coordinate 8,041 downwards.
CCCCATGGCTCCTGTTGCCATGGCTCCCATCCCCATGGCTACCACCATCCTCCTGCCTCCCATCTCCATGGCTACCACCATCCCCATGCCTCCCATCCCCATGGGTACCACCATCCCCATGGCTCCCATCCCCATGTCTCCCGTTGCCATGACTCCCATCACTATGGGTACCACCATCCCCCTGGCTCCCATCCCCATGACTCCCATCCCCATGGGTACCACCATCCTCCTGCCTCCCGTTGCCATGCCTCCCATCCCCATGACTCCCATCACTATGGGTACCACCATCCCCATAAGTCCCATCCCCATGCCTCCCGTTGCCATGCCTCCCATCCCCATGACTCCCATCCCTATGGGTACCACCATCCCCATGACTCCCATCCCCATGACTCCCATCACTATGGGTACCACCATCCTCCTGCCTCCCGTTGCCATGACTCCCATCACTATGGGTACCACCATCCCCATGACTCCCATCCCTATGACTCCCATCCCCATGCCTCCCGTTGCCATGACTCCCATCCCCATGGCTACCACCATCCTCCTGCCTCCCATCCCCATGGCTACCACGATCCCCATGGCTCCCCCCCCCATACCCCCCATCACCACCACCACGCCTCCCCCCCTCCGCCCCACACGCTCTCATCAACACCCCCCCTGCCATAAGCGCTAGGGGCAGGAGATGCAAACAGAACCCCAAAGCCCCCCAGTAACGGAGAGCGTCTCCACCTCGCCGCAGGACGAAACCAACGCTCAGGTACTCGAAGACTCTCATGGGGAGGGCTCGACCCAACGGGACCCCCAACGCCGTGGGGAGGACCCCCAGCGCCGCCGGCACCGCCGAGCGCTCGGCCGCCAGCCATAGGGGCAAGGAGAGCAGGCTTAGGTAGAGCCCCCCGTGCAGGCCGTGCCAGTAAGCGGAGGCGAGGAGGGTCACCGAGGCGCTGGGGTGGGGGGGATGATGGAGGGGTGAAGGGAGATGTAGGGTAGAGACCCGTAGAGACCCATAGAGAGCATAGAGACCCATAGAGAACCCATAGAGACCCATAGAGAACCCATAGAGAACATAGAGACCCATAGAGAGCAGAGAGAGCCATAGAGACACATAGAGACCCATAGAGAACCCATAGAGAGCATAGAGAGCCATAGAGAACATAGAGACCCATAGAGAACCCATAAAGAACCCATAGCATAGAGACCATAGAGCCCATACAGACCCATAGAGAGCCCATAGAGAGCATAGAGACCCATAGAGACACATAGAGAACATAGAGACCCATAGAGACCCCATTCGCCCCATTGCCCCCATTCCATCACCCCATCCCCCTCATTCCCATCCCAATTCCCATCCCCCCCATCCCATCTCCCCCATCCCCATCACCCCCATTCCATTCCCCCCATCCCATCCCCCCATTACCCCCATTCCCATCACCCCCATCCCCCCATTACCCCCATCCCCCCATCACCCCCATTCCGATTCCCCCCCATTCCATTCCCATCACCCCCATTCCCCCCATCTCATCCCCCCATTCCATCACCCCCCATTCCCCCATCCCCCCATCCCCCCTCCCCCCCACCACCCCATCACCCCCATTGTCCCCATTACCCCCAATCCCCCCATCCCCCCCATCCCCCCATCTCCCCCATTCCCATCCCCCCATTCCATTCCCCCCATTCCCATCCCCCCCATCCCCCCTCCCCCCCATCACCCCCATTGTCCCCATTCCCCCCCTTTCTCCCTCCCCATCCCCCCCCATTCCCCCCCCATCCCCCCATTCCCCCCATTCCATTCCCATTCCCCCATCCGCCCCATTCCCCCATCACCCCCATTCCATTCCCCCCATTCCCCCATCACCCCATTACCCCCCAATCATCCCCATTCCCCCATCCCCCCCATTACCCCCCATTCCCCCATCCCCCCCCCATTCCCCCCATTCCCCCATCCCCCCCATTCCCCCATCCCCCCCATTCCATTCCCCCATTCCCCCATCCCCCCCATCCCCCCATTCCCATTTCCCCATCACCCTCATCCCCCCCATTCCATCACCCCCCATCACCCCCATTCCCCCCCATTCCATGCCCCCATTCCCCCCATTTCCCCCATTGCCCCCATTCCCCCCATCCCCCCCATCCCCCCATCCCCCCCCATCCCCCCATTTCCCCCCCATCCCCCCCCCATTACCGCAGGAGGGGGGGTCCCGGCGCGCGGCGGTGCACGTAGTGCTGCAGCCACCACTGCACGGTCATGTTCCAACGCCGCAGCCCCTCGCGCACCCCCCGGCACCGCTCCGTGCCCCACGGATCCACCGTGCGGATGCACTCGAAATCCCACTGCTGGGGGGATGGGGGGCGGCTCCTGGGGGGGGGGGATGGGGGTGGGATGGGGGAATGGGATGGGGGGAATGGGGGGGATGGGGGGGATGGGGAAATGGGGGTGGGATGGGGGAATGGGGGTGGGATGGGGGGAGGAGGGAAATAGGGGGGGATGGGGGAATGGGGGTGGGATGGGGGGATGGGATGGGGGGGATGGGATGGGGGGAATGGGGGGGATGGGGGAAATGGGGGTGTTGGGGGGCGGGTGGGATGGGGGGAGGGGGGAAATGGGGGGATGGGGGGTAATGGGGGGAATGGGGTGGGGGTGGGATGGGGGAGGGGGGAAATAGGGGGGGATGGGGGTGGGATGGGGGATGGTGGAATGGGATGGGGGGGTGGAGGGAATGGGGGGCATGGGATGGGGAAATGGGGGGGGATGGGGGGAATGGGATGGGGGGGATGGGGGATGGGGGAAATGGTGATGGGGTGGGGGTGGGATGGGGGGATGGGGGAATGGGGGGAATGGGATGGGGGGGGATGGGGTGGGATGGGGGAGGGGGGAAATGGGGATGGGGGAATGGGGGTGGGATGGGGGGATGGGATGGGGGGAATGAGGGGCATGGGATGGGGAGGATGGAGGGGGATGGGGAGGATGGAGGGGGATGGGGGGAATGGGGGGGATGGGGAAATGGGGGTGGGATGGGGGGATGGGGGAATGGGATGGGGGGGAATGGGGGGATATGGGGGGGGATGGGGTATGGGTGGGATGGGGGGAGGGGGGAAATGGGGGGGATGGGGGAATGGGGGTGGGATGGGGGAATGGGATGGGGTGTGGGTGGGATGGGGGGATGGGGGGAATGGGAGGGGGAGGATGGAGGGGGATGGGGGGGATGGGGGAATGGGATGGGGGTGGGGGGAATGGGGGGCATGGGATGGGGAAATGGGGGGGGATGGGGGGATGGGGAGGATGGGGGGAATGGGATGGGGGGGATGGGGGGATTGGGGGATGGGGGGATAGGGTGGGGGTGGGGTGGGGATGGGGGGGATGTGGGGGGATGGGGATGGGAGGATGGGGTGCGATGGGGGGGATATGGGGGGGGAGGGGGTATGGGTGGGATGCGGGGGAGGGGGGAAATAGGGGGGATGGGGGGAATGGGGGGAATGCGGGGGTGGGGGGGATGGGGGAATGGGGATGGGAATGGGGTGGGGGGGATGGGGATTGGGGGAGTGGGGATGGGGGGGATGGGGGGGATGGGGAGGATGGGGGGAAGTGGGGATGGGGGGATAGGGTGCGGGTGGGGTGGGGATGGGGGATGGGGAGGATGGGGGGGATGGGGTGGGGAGGATGGGGGGAAGTGGGGATGGGGGAATGGGGGGATGGGGTGGGATGGGGGGATATGGGGGGGGATGGGGTATGGGGGGGATGGGGGGAGGGGGGAGTGGGGATGGGGGGATAGGGTGGGGTGGGGACGGGGGGCATGTGGGGGGGATGGGAGGATGGAGATGGGGTGGGGATGGGGGGATGGGGTGGGGAGGATGGGGGGATGGGGGGGAGTGGGGATGGGGGGATGGGAGGGATAGGGTGGGGGGGGTAGGGGGGATGGGAATGGGGGGGATATGGGGGGGATGGGGGGGAATGGGGGGATGATGGGGTGGGGATGTGGGGGATGGGATGGGGAGGATGAAGGGGGGATGGGGGGATGGGATGGGGTGGGGGAGATGGGGTGGGGATGGGGGGGGATAGGAACAGAGCCATCAGCAGAAACCCCCAAGGAACCGCTCTCCATCCCCATCTCCCTCTGCCCCACATCCACCCCATAGCCCATGCCCCCCCCCCCCATGTCCATGTCCCCTAGGTCCCCCCAGGTCCGCATTATTCCCCATTGCCCCCCACATCCCCTCAGCCCCACAACTCCCCCCAGCCCCCATTGGCCCCAATGTCCCTCCCAGCACCACTTCTCCCCCCATGGATCCCCATTGCCCCCCATTGATCCCCATTGACCCCACTGCCCCCCAGCGACCCTTATTGATCCCAATTGACCCCATTGATCCCCACTGCTCGCCATTGACCCCCACTGACCCCCATTGACCCCACTGCCCCCCATCGACCCTTACTGATCCCAATTGACCCTCATTGACCTCCATTGATCCCTATTGACCCCCATTGCTCTCATTGATCCCTATTGACGCCATAGACCCCCCATTGACCCCATTAACACCCATTGACCCTTATTAACCCCCATTGACCCCCATTGACCCCACTGCCCCCCATCGACCCTTATTGATCCCAATTGACCCCCATTGACGCCTATTGTCCCCCACTGACCTCCATTGACCCCCATTGACACCAGAGACCCCCCATTGACCTCCATTGACCCCCATTGACCCCACTGTGCCCCATCGACCCTTATTGATCCCAATTGGCCCCCATTGGTCTCATTGGTCCCCATTGACCTCCGTTGACACCATAGCCCCTCCATTGACCCCCATTGATGCCATACACCCCTCATTGACCTCCCTTGATCCCCATTGACCTCCATTGACCCCCATTGACCTCCATTGAGCCCCATTGACACCACAACCACCCCCATTGACCTCCATTGACCCCATTGGTCTCATTGATCCCAATTGATCTCCATTGACACCCATTGACCTCCATTGATCCCCACTGACCTCCATTGATCTCCATTGACCTCCATTGAAGCCCATTGACACCACAACCACCCCCATTGACCTCCATTGACCCCATTGGTCTCATTGATCCCAATTGATCTCCATTGACACCCATTGACCTCCATTGACCTCCATTGATCCCCACTGACCTCCATTGATCTCCATTGACCTCCATTGAAGCCCATTGACACCACAACCACCCCCATTGACCTCCATTGACCCCATTGGTCTCATTGATCCCCATTGACACCACAGCCCCCCCATTGACCTCCATTCATCCCCATTGACCTCCATTGATCCCCATTGACCTCCATTGACCCCCACTGACACCACAACCCCCCCATTGACCTCCATTGATCCCCATTGACCTCCATTGATCCCCATTGACCCCCACTGAGCCCCATTGATCTCCATTGACCCCCATTGAGCCCCATTGACCTCCATTGACCCCCATTGACCTCCATTGAGCCCCATTGACCTCCCTTGATCCCCATTGATCTCCATTGACCCCATTGCTCTCATTGACCCCCATTGACCTCCATTGACCCCCATTGATCCCCATTGACCTCCACTGAGCCCCATTGACCTCCCTTGATCCCCATTGATCTTCATTGATCCCATTGCTCTCATTGACCCCCATTGACCTCCATTGACCCCCATTGATCCCCATTGATCTTCATTGATCCCATTGCTCTCATTGACCCCCATTGACCTCCATTGACCCCCATTGATCCCCATTGACCTCCATTGATCCCCATTGACCTCCATTGACCCCCACTGACATCACAAGCCCCCCATTGACCTCCATTGACCTCCATTGACCCCCATTGACCTCCCTTGATCCCCATTGATCTCCATTGACCCCATTGCTCTCATTGACCCCCATTGACCTCCATTGAGCCCCATTGACCTCCATTGAGCCCCACTGACCTCCATTGAGCCCCATTGAGCCCCATTGACCCCCATTGACCTCCATTGACCCCCATTGACCTCCATTGAGCCCCATTGACCTCCCTTGATCCCCATTGACCTCCATTGATCCCCACTGACACAACCCCCCCATTGACCCCCATTGACACCACAACCCCCCATTGACCCCCATTGATCCCCATTGATCCCCATTGACCCCCACTGACCTCCATTAACCCCCATTGACACCACCGACACCCCCCCCCTTTCTTCCCCTTCTTTCCAACTCACCTCTCCCCCCCTTTCTCCCCTTTCCTCGTGGGGCCGCAGCCCGGCCGGGCACCCCTCTCCTTCGGGTACCCCCCAAAAGCAGCCACCAAGCAGGCGGCCTCGGCGCACAACCACCCCACATAGAACCGCAAACGGAAGGCCAAGAAAACCGGGGCGCTGGCCAAAAGGCGCCAAGGGAAAGACCAGCCCCATAGCGCCGGGCCTAGCAAGGTCCTGGCAGGGAAAAGGCGCCCGCAGGCTTCGGCTACCAAGGCGAAGGCCGGTACCCAACGGAGGCGCTCGAGGATGAGAGAGGGGGAGAAAGGGGGTGAAGGCCCCCGGAGCCAATCCTGGTAGGTGCGGAGGCGATAGAAGGGGCCTATGGGGTGGGGGGAAAAGGGGGGGGGGGAAAGGGGGGTGAGGGAGAGCATAGGGAGGGTCAGAGAGACCCATAGAGACCCACAGAAAGCATAGAGACCCATAGGAACCCATAGAAAGCATAGAGACCCATAGGGACCCATAGAAAGCATAGAGACCCATAGAGACCCATAGGGACCCATAGAAAGCATAGAGACCCCTAGAGACCCATAAAGATCCCCAGAGATCCATACAGAGCCATAGAGACCACAGGGACCCACAGAGACCCATAAAGACCCATAGAGCGCATGGACACCATAGAGACCCACATAGAGCATAGGAACCCATAGAAACCCATAGGGACCCATAGAGAACATAGAGACCCACAGAGACCAATAGAAACCATAGAGACCCATAAAGACCCCATAGACGCCCATAAAGACCCATAGAGAGCATAAAGACCATAGAGACCCATAGAAACCCATAAAGACCATAGAGACCCATAGAAAGCATAGAGACCCATAGAAAACATAGAAACCCATAGAGACCCATAGGAACCTATAGAGACCCATAGAGACCCATAGAAATGAGATCCATAGAACCCATAAAAACCCATAAAGACCCATTGAGACCCATAAAGCCCCTAGAGACCCATAGAGACCCATAGAGCCCCATAGACAACATAGAGACCATAGAGCCCCATAGAGCTCATAGAGACCATAGAGACCCATAGAGAAAGCCCCATAGAGCCCCATAGACAATATAGAGACCACAGAGACCCATAGAGCCCCATAGACAACGTAGAGACCACACAGACCCATAGAGCCCCATAGAGCCCCTAGAGACCCATAGAGGAAGACCCATAGAGCCCCATAGACAACACAGAGACCATAGAGCCCCATAGAGCTCATAGAGACCATAGAGATCTATAGAGCCCCATAAACAACATAGAGACCACAGAGACCCATAGAGACCCATAGAGCCCCTAGAGCCCCATAGAGCCCCATAGACAACATAGAGACCACACAGACCCATAGAGACCCATAGAGCCCCATAGAACCCCTAGAGACCCATAGAGAAAGCCCCATAGAGCCCCATAGTCCCTCCCACACCCCCCCTGCCCCATAGATCCCCCCCCCCCCCCCACGCACCCGTCAGCAGCCCCAGATAGCAGTAGCTGTAGCACAGGATCTCCACCAATCCCGGGCAGCTCTCGAGCCCGCCAATCACGTCGTCCGCCTCCGCTGACGTCACGCCCTTCAGCCCCGCCTCCCGCAGGTCCTGCACGTCAGTGGCCATGCTCACCATCTAGGGGAGGGGAAGGGGGCGTGGCCAAGGGGTGAGGACACGCCCACAGCGGTGACGACCAATCAGAGGCCGCTCCTCCTCCACAAGGCCACGCCCACCCCCCCCCTTTAGGGCCCCAACCCCCGGACCCATTGGTCCACCCTATAGCCCCCTATGGCCTCCCTATAGCCCCCTATGGCCCCCCTATAGCCCCTATGGTCTCCCTATAGCC
>NW_026913580.1:0-5252 GCF_034315485.1 Pezoporus occidentalis | reverse complement strand
AGGAGTCATAGTGTCATAGAGGAGTCATAGAGGAGTTATAGAGGAGTCATACTGTCATAGAGGAGTCATAGAGGAGTCATAGAGGAGTCATACTCTCATAGAGGAGTTATAGAGGAGTCATAGAGGAGTCATAGAGGAGTCATAGAGGAGTCATACTGTCATAGAGGAGTCATAGAGGAGTCATACTGTCATAGAGGAGTCGTAGAGGAGTCATACTGAGAGGAGTCATAGAGGAGTCATACTGTCATAGAGGAGTCATAGAGGAGTCATAGAGTCATAGAGGAGTCATAGAGGACTCATACTGTCATAGAGGAGTCATAGAGGAGTCATAGAGGAGTCATAGAGGAGTCATAGAGGAGTCATAGAGGAGTCATACTGTCATAGAGGAGTCATAGAGGAGTCATACTGTCATAGAGGAGTCATAGAGGAGTCATACTGTCATAGAGGAGTCATAGAGGAGTCATAGAGGAGTCATACTGTCCTAGAGGAGTCATAGAGGAGTCATAGAGGAGTCATAGAGGAGTCATAGAGGAGTCATAGAGGAGTCATAGAGGAGTCATAGAGGAGTTATAGAGGAGTCATACTGTCATAGAGGAGTCATAGAGGAGTCATAGAGGAGTCATAGAGGAGTCATACTCTCATAGAGGAGTCATAGAGGAGGCATAGAGGAGTCATAGAGGAGTCATAGAGGAGTCATACTGTCATAGAGGAGTCGTAGAGGAGTCATACTGTCATAGAGGAGTCATAGAGGAGTCATAGAGGAGTCATACTGCATAGAGGAGTCATAGAGGAGTCATAGAGGAGTCATACTGTCATAGAGGAGTCATAGAGGAGTCATACTGTCATAGAGGAGTCATAGAGGAGTCATACTGTCATAGAGGAGTCATAGAGGAGTCATAGAGGAGTCATACTGTCATAGAGGAGTCATAGAGGAGTCATACTGTCAGAGGAGTCATAGAGGAGTCATAGAGGAGTCATAGAGTCATAGAGGAGTCATAGAGGAGTCATACTGTCATAGAGGAGTCATAGAGGAGTCATACTGTCATAGAGGAGTCATAGAGGAGTCATAGAGGAGTCATACTGTCATAGAGGAGTCATAGAGGAGTCATAGAGGAGTCATACTGTCATAGAGGAGTCATAGAGGAGTCATACTGTCATAGAGGAGTCATAGAGGAGTCATACTGTCATAGAGGAGTCATAGAGGAGTCATAGAGGAGTCATACTGTCATAGAGGAGTCATAGAGGAGTCATAGAGGAGTCATAGAGGAGTCATAGAGGAGTCATACTGTCAAAGAGGAGTCATAGAGGAGTCATAGAGGAGTCATAGAGGAGTCATAGAGGAGTCATAGGGGTGTCATAGAGGAGTCATAGAGGAGTCATACTGTCATAGAGAAGTCATAGAGGAGTCATATTGTCATAGAGGAGTCATAGAGGAGTCATACTGTCATAGAGGATTCATAGAGGAGTCATAGAGGAGTCATAGAGGAGTCATAGAGGAGTCATACTGTCATAGAGGAGTCATAGAGGAGTCATAGAGGAGTCATACTGTCATAGAGGAGTCATAGAGGAGTCATACTGTCATAGAGGAGGCATAGAGGAGTCATAGAGGAGTCATAGAGGAGTCATAGAGGAGTCATACTCTCATAGAGGAGTCATAGAGGAGTCATAGAGGAGTCATAGAGGAGTCATAGAGGAGTCATACTGTCATAGAGGAGTCATAGAGGAGTCATACTGTCATAGAGGAGTCATAGAGGAGTCATAGAGGAGTCATAGAGGAGTCATAGAGGAGTCATAGAGGAGTCATACTGTCATAGAGGAGTCATAGAGGAGTCATAGAGGAGTCATAGAGGAGTCATAGAGGAGTCATAGAGGAGTCATAGAGGAGTCATAGAGGAGTCATACTGTCATAGAGGAGTCATAGAGGAGTCATAGAGGAGTCATAGAGGAGTCATACTGTCATAGAGGAGTCATAGAGGAGCCATAGAGGAGTCATAGAGGAGTCATAGAGGAGTCATAGAGGAGTCATAGAGGAGTCATAGAGGAGTCATACTGTCATAGAGGAGTCATAGAGGAGTCATACTGTCATAGAGGAGTCATAGAGGAGTCATAGAGGAGTCATAGAGGAGTCATAGAGGAGTCATAGAGGAGTCATAGAGGAGTCATACTATCATAGAGGAGTCATAGAGGAGTCATAGAGGAGTCATAGAGGAGTCATAGAGGAGTCATACTGTCATAGAGGAGTCATAGGGGAGTCATACTGTCATAGAGGAGTCATAGAGGAGTCATAGAGGAGTCATAGAGGAGTCATAGAGGAGTCATAGAGGAGTCATACTGTCATAGAGGAGTCATAGAGGAGTCATACTGGAGTCATAGAGGAGTCATACTGGAGTCATAGAGGAGTCATAGAGGAGTCATAGAGGAGTCATACAGGAGTCATACTGGAGTCATAGAGGAGTCATAGAGGAGTCATAGAGGAGTCATAGAGGAGTCATACTGTAATAGATGAGTCATAGAGGAGTCATAGAGGAGTCATAGAGGAGTCATAGAGGAGTCATAGAGGAGTCATAGAGGAGTCATAGTGTCATAGAGGAGTCATAGAGGAGTCATAGAGGAGTCATACTGTCATAGAGGAGTCATAGAGGAGTCATAGAGGAGTCATAGAGGAGTCACACTCTCATAGAGGAGTCATAGAGGAGTCATAGAGGAGTCATAGAGGAGTCATAGAGGAGTCATAGAGGAGTCATAGAGGAGTCATAGAGGAGTCATACTGTCATAGAGGAGTCATAGAGGAGTCATACTGTCATAGAGGAGTCATAGAGGAGTCATACTGTCATAGAGGAGTCATAGAGGAGTTATAGAGGAGTCATAATGTCATAGAGGAGTCATAGAGGAGTCATAGAGGAGTCATAGAGGAGTCATAGAGGAGTCATAGAGGAGTCATGGAGGAGTCATAGAGGGGTCATAGAGGAGCCATACTGTCATAGAGGAGTCATAGAGGAGTCATACTGTCATAGAGGAGTCATAGAGTAGTCATAGAGGAGTCATAGAGGAGTCATAGAGGAGTCATAGAGGAGTCATAGAGGAGTCATAGAGGAGTCATAGAGGAGTCATAGAGGAGTCATAGAGGAGTCATAGAGGAGTCATAGAGGAGTCATAGAGGAGTCATAGAGGAGTCATAGAGGAGTCATAGAGGAGTCATACTGTCATAGAGGAGTCATAGAGGAGTCATAGAGGAGTCATAGAGGAGTCATAGAGGAGTCATAGAGGAGTCATAGAGGAGTCATAGAGGAGTCATACTGTCATAGAGGAGTCATAGAGGAGTCATACTGTCATAGAGGAGTCATAGAGGAGTCATAGAGGAGTCATAGAGGAGTCATAGAGGAGTCATAGAGGAGTCATACTGTCATAGAGGAGTCATAGAGGAGTCATACTGTCATAGAGGAGTCATAGAGGACTCATAGAGGTGTCATACTGTCATAGAGGAGTCATAGAGGAGTCATACTGTCATAGAGGAGTCATAGAGGAGTCATAGAGGAGTCATACTGTCATATAGGATTCATAGAGGAGTCATAGAGGAGTCATACTGTCATAGAGGAGTCATAGAGGAGTCATACTGTCATAGAGGAGTCATAGTGGAGTCATACTGTCATAGAGGAGTCATAGAGGAGTCATAGAGGAGTCATAGAGGAGTCATAGAGGAGTCATAGAGGAGTCATAGAGTAGTCATAGAAGAGTCATAGAGTAGTCATAGAGGAGTCATACTGTCATAGAGGAGTCATACTGTCATAGAGGAGTCATAGAGGAGTCATAGAGGAGTCATAGAGGAGTCATAGAGGAGTCATAGAGGAGTCATACTGTCATAGAGGAGTCATTGAGGAGTCATACTGTCATAGAGGAGTCATAGAGGAGTCATACTGTCATAGAGGAGTCATAGAGGAGTCATACTGTCATAGAGGAGTCATAGAGGAGTCATAGAGGAGTCATAGAGTTGTCATAGAGGTGTCATAGAGGAGTCATAGAGGAGTCATAGAGGAGTCATAGAGGAGTCATAGAGGAGTCATAGAGGAGTCATACTGTCATAGAGGAGTCATAGAGGAGTCATAGAGGAGTCATAGAGGAGTCATAGAGAAGGCATAGAGGAGTCATAGAGGAGTCATAGACCAGTCATACTGTCATAGAGGAGTCATAGAGGAGTCATAGAGGAGTCATAGAGGAGTCATAGAGCAGTCATAGAGCAGTCATAGAGGAGTCATAGAGTCATAGAGGAGTCGTAGAGGAGTCATAGTGTCATAGAGGAGTCATAGAGGAGTCATAGAGGAGTCATACTGCATAGAGGAGTCATAGAGGAGTCATAGAGGAGTCATACTGTCATAGAGGAGTCATAGAGGAGTCATACTGTCATAGAGGAGTCATAGAGGAGTCATAGAAGAGTCATAGAGGAGTCATAGAGGAGTCATACTGTCATAGAGGAGTCATAGAGGAGTCATACTGTCATAGAGGAGTCATAGAGGAGTCATACTGTCATAGAGGAGTCATAGAGGAGTCATACTGTCATAGAGGAGTCATAGAGGAGTCATAGAGGAGTCATACTGTCATAGAGGAGTCACAGAGGAGTCATAGAGGAGTCATAGAGGAGTCATACTGTCATAGAGGAGTCATAGAGGAGTCATACTGTCATAGAGGAGTCATAGAGGAGTCATACTGTCATAGAGGAGTCATAGAGGAGTCATAGAGGAGTCATACTGTCATAGAGGAGTCATAGAGGAGTCATAGAGGAGTCATAGAGGAGTCATAGAGGAGTCATACTGTCAAAGAGGAGTCATAGAGGAGTCATACTGTCATAGAGGAGTCATAGAGGAGTCATAGAGGAGTCATACTGTCGTAGAGGAGTCATAGGGGTGTCATAGAGGAGTCATAGAGGAGTCATACTGTCATAGAGAAGTCATAGAGGAGTCATACTGTCATAGAGGAGTCATAGAGGAGTCATACTGTCATAGAGGAGTCATAGAGGAGTCATACTGTCATAGAGGAGTCATAGAGGAGTCATACTGTCATAGAGGAGTCATAGAGGAGTCATAGAGGAGTCATACTGTCATAGAGGAGTCATAGAGGAGTCATACTGTCATAGAGGAGTCATAGAGGACTCATACTGTCAGAGAGGAGTCATAGAGGAGTCATACTGTCATAGAGGAGTCATAGAGGAGTCATACAGTCATAGAGGAGTCATAGAGGAGTCATAGAAAAGTCATACT
>NW_026913579.1:0-21518 GCF_034315485.1 Pezoporus occidentalis | reverse complement strand
AGCACACAATCACCTTTACATTGGTGCATCCATCGTTGCTTTCACTGCTCCCTTTCATACAGGAAAAGCATTTGAATGGAATCAGTCCAGAGCCTGCTCTCTGCTGCGCAGCAACACAGTCAGCGCAGAATGAACAGTGGCATCTGCTCCCACAGCAGAAGAACCAGCAGGGAAAGCTAGTGCTGGGCCTCTTCAGCACACAGGCTGCTTTGCAACGGTGTCACCATCATTGCAGTCTCTCCTCGGTTTCATACCTAAAACTCCATTTGAATCCAAATTCTCAGCTGGTCGCTCTCAGCTGCAGGCAGCCCAGTGAGTACAGCACGAACGTTTGGCCTCTGCTTCCACAGCAGAAGTGTCAGGATTGAAAGCTGGTGCTGGACCTGTTCAGCACACAATCACCTTTACATTGGTGCATCCATCGTTGCTTTCACTGCTCCCTTTCATACAGGAAAAGCATTTGAATGGAATCAGTTCAGAGCCTGCTCTCTGCTGCGCAGCAACACAGTCAGCACAGAAAGAACAGTGGCATCTGCTCCCACAGCAGAAGAACCAGCAGGGAAAGCTAGTGCTGGGCCTCTTCAGCACACAGGCTGCTTTGCAACGGTGTCACCATCATTGCAGTCTCTCCTCGGTTTCATACCTAAAAGTCCATTTGAATCCAAATTCTCAGCTGGTCGCTCTCAGCTGCAGGCAGCACAGTGAGTACAGCACGAACGTTTGGCCTCTGCTCCCACAGCAGAAGTGTCAGGATTGAAAGCTGGTGCTGGACCTGTTCAGCACACAATCACCTTTACATTGGTGCATCCATCGTTGCTTTCACTGCTCCCTTTCATACAGGAAAAGCATTTGAATGGAATCAGTTCAGAGCCTGCTCTCTGCTGCGCAGCAACACAGTCAGCGCAGAATGAACAGTGGCATCTGCTCCCACAGCAGAAGAACCAGCAGGGAAAGCTGGTGCTGGGCCTCTTCAGCACACAGGCTGCTTTGCAACGGTGTCACCATCATTGCAGTCTCTCCTCGGTTTCATACCTAAAAGTCCATTTGAATCCAAATTCTCAGCTGGTCGCTCTCAGCTGCCCAGGCAGCACAGTGAGTACAGCACGAACGTTTGGCCTCTGCTCCCACAGCAGAAGAGCCAGGATTGAAAGCTGGTGCTGGACCTGTTCAGCACACAATCACCTTTACATTGGTGCATCCATCGTTGCTTTCACTGCTCCCTTTCATACAGGAAAAGCATTTGAATGGAATCAGTTCAGAGCCTGCTCTCTGCTGCGCAGCAACACAGTCAGCGCAGAATGAACAGTGGCATCTGCTCCCACAGCAGAAGAACCAGCAGGGAAAGCTAGTGCTGGGCCTCTTCAGCACACAGGCTGCTTTGCAACGGTGTCACCATCATTGCAGTCTCTCCTCGGTTTCATACCTAAAACTCCATTTGAATCCAAATTCTCAGCTGGTCGCTCTCAGCTGCAGGCAGCACAGTGAGTACAGCACGAACGTTTGGCCTCTGCTCCCACAGCAGAAGAGCCAGGATTGAAAGCTTGTGCTGGACCTGTTCAGCACACAATCACCTTTACATTGGTGCATCCATCGTTGCTTTCACTGCTCCCTTTCATACAGGAAAATCATTTGAATGGAATCAGTTCAGAGCCTGCTCTCTGCTGCGCAGCAACACAGTCAGCGCAGAATGAACAGTGGCATCTGCTCCCACAGCAGAAGAACCAGCAGGGAAAGCTAGTGCTGGGCCTCTTCAGCACACAGGCTGCTTTGCAACGGTGTCACCATCATTGCAGTCTCTCCTCGGTTTCATACCTAAAAGTCCATTTGAATCCAAATTCTCAGCTGGTCGCTTCAGCTGCCCAGGCAGCACAGTGAGTACAGCACGCACGTTTGGCCTCTGCTCCCACAGCAGAAGAGCCAGGAGGGAAAGCTGGTGCTGGACCTGTTCAGCACACAATCACCTTTACATTGGTGCATCCATCGTTGCTTTCACTGCTCCCTTTCATACAGGAAAATCATTTGAATGGAATCAGTCCAGAGCCTGCTCTCTGCTGCGCAGCAACACAGTCAGCGCAGAATGAACAGTGGCATCTGCTCCCACAGCAGAAGAACCAGCAGGGAAAGCTAGTGCTGGGCCTCTTCAGCACACAGGCTGCTTTGCAACGGTGTCACCATCATTGCAGTCTCTCCTCGGTTTCATACCTAAAAGTCCATTTGAATCCAAATTCTCAGCTGGTCTCTCTCAGCTGCAGGCAGCACAGTGAGTACAGCACGAACGTTTGGCCTCTGCTCCCACAGCAGAAGAGCCAGGAGGGAAAGCTGGTGCTGGACCTGTTCAGCACACAATCACCTTTACATTGGTGCATCCATCGTTGCTTTCACTGCTCCCTTTCATACAGGAAAAGCATTTGAATGGAATCAGTCCAGAGCCTGCTCTCTGCTGCGCAGCAACACAGCACAGAATGAACAGTGGCATCTGCTCCCACAGCAGAAGAACCAGCAGGGAAAGCTAGTGCTGGGCCTCTTCAGCACACAGGCTGCTTTGCAACGGTGTCACCATCATTGCAGTCTCTCCTCGGTTTCATACCTAAAAGTCCATTTGAATCCAAATTCTCAGCTGGTCGCTCTCAGCTGCAGGCAGCACAGTGAGTACAGCACGAACGTTTGGCCTCTGCTCCCACAGCAGAAGAGCCAGGATTGAAAGCTGGTGCTGGACCTGTTCAGCACACAATCACCTTTACATTGGTGCATCCATCGTTGCTTTCACTGCTCCCTTTCATACAGGAAAAGCATTTGAATGGAATCAGTTCAGAGCCTGCTCTCTGCTGCGCAGCAACACAGTCAGCACAGAATGAACAGTGGCATCTGCTCCCACAGCAGAAGAACCAGCAGGGAAAGCTAGTGCTGGGCCTCTTCAGCACACAGGCTGCTTTGCAACGGTGTCACCATCATTGCAGTCTCTCCTCGGTTTCATACCTAAAAGTCCATTTGAATCCAAATTCTCAGCTGGTCGCCTGTCATAGAGCCCCTTTATAACCACATGGGGCCCCAGTATTGCCTCATAGAGCCCCAGTATTCCCTCATAGAGCTCCATTATTACATCATAGAGCCCCATTATTGCCTCATAGAGCCCCATTGTTGTGACATAGAGCCCCATTATTGCCTCATAGAGCCCCAGTATTGCGTCATAGAGCCTCATTATTGCGTCCTAGAGGCCCTTTATAACGACATAGAACCCCATTATTGCCTCATAGAGCTCCATTATTGCGACATAGAGCTCCATTATTGCGTCATAGACCCCATTATAGACTCACAGAGCCGCATTATTGCTTCCTAGAGCCCCATTATTGCCTCATAGAGCTCCATTATTTCGACATAGAGCTCCATTACTGCGTCATAGACCCAATCATAGCATCACGGAGCCGCATTATTGCTTCCTAGAGCCCCATTATTGCATCATAGAGCCCCATTATTGCGTCATAGAGCCCATTATTGCCTCATAAACACTATTATAGCCTAACAGAGCCCCATTATAACCTCATAGAGCCCCATTATAGCCTCATAGAGCCCCATTATTGCCTCATAGAGCCCCATTATTACCTCGTAGAGCCCCGTTATAGCCTCATAGAGCCCCATTATAACGCCATAGACGCCGTTATAGCCTCGTAGACCTCATTAGAGCGTCATAGAGCCCCATTATTGCCTAATAGAGCCCCGTTATTGCCTCATAGAGCCCCATTATTGCCTCATATGCCCAATTATAGCCTCCTAGAGCCCCATTATTGCGTCATAGAGCCCCTTTATAACCACATGGGGCCCCAGTATTGCCTCATAGAGCCCCAGTATTCCCTCATAGAGCTCCATTATTACCTCCTAGAGCCCCATTATTGCCTCATAGAGCCCCATTGTTGCGACATAGAGCCCCATTATTGCCTCATAGAGCCCCAGTATTGCCTCATAGAGCCCCATTATTGCGTCCTAGAGCCCCTTTATAACGACATAGAACCCCATTATTGCCTCATAGAGCCCCAGTATTGCCTCATAGACCTCCATTATTGCGACATAGAGCTCCATTATTGCGTCATAGACCCCATTATAGCCTCATGGAGCCGCATTATTGCTTCATAGAGCCTCATTATTGCCTTATAAACCCTATTATAGCCTAACACATCCCCATTATAACCTCAGAGGCCCATTATTGCCTAATAGAGCCCCATTATTTCCTCAGAGACCCCCATTGTTGCCTCATAGAGCCCCCTTATTGCCACATAGAGCCTTTTTATAACGACATAGAGCCCCAATATTGCCTCATAGACCCCCATTGTTGCGACATAGAGCCCCATTATTGCCTCATAGAGCCCCAGTATTGCCTCATAGAGCCCCAGAATAGCCTCATAGACCCCATTATAGCCTCATAGAGTCCCATTGTTGCTATATAGAGCCCCATTATTCCCTCATAGAGCCCTATTACTGCCTCATAGAGGCCAATGATAACCCCATAGAGCCCCTATATAGCCTCATAGACCTCATTATAGCCATCATTGAGCCCCAGTATTGTGTCATAGAGCCCCGTTATTGCCTCATAGAGCCCCATTATTACCTCGTAGAGCCCCAGTATTGCGTTATAGAGCCCCATTATTGCTTCATAGTGTTCCATTATTGCATCACAGAGCCCCATTATTGCCTCATAAATCCTATTATAGCCACATAGACCCCCAGCATAGCCTCATAGAGCCCCATTATTGCCTCATAGAGCCCCATTATTTCCACATAGAGCCCCATTATTGCATCATAGCGCCCCATTCTTACCTCATAGAGCACCATTATTGCATTATAGAGCCCCAGAACTGACTCACTGAGCCCCAGTATTGCCTCATAGAGCCCGATTATTTCCTCAGAGAGCCCCATTATTGCCTAATAGAGCCCCATTATTACCTCGAAGAGCCCCAGTATTGCGTTTTAGAGCCCCATAATTGGCTCATAGAGCCACATTATTGCATTATAGTGACCCTTTATAACCACATAGAGCCCCATTATTGCCTCATAGACTTCATTATAGCCTAATAGAGCCTCATTATAACCTCATAGAGCCCCATTAAAGCCTCATAGAGCCACATTATTGCATCGTAGAGACCCTTTATAACCACATAGGGCCCCATTATTGCCTCATAGACTTCATTATAGATTCATAGAGCCCCATTATAACCTCATAGAGCCCCATTATAGCCTCATAGAGCCCCATTATTGTATCACAGAGACCCCTTATAAACACATAGAGCCCCGTTATTGCCTCAGACTTCATTATAGCCTCCTAGAGCCCCATTGTTGCGACATAGAGCCCCATTATTGCCTCATAGAGCCCCATTATTGCGTCATAGAACCCTCATTAGTGCATCATAGAGCCAAATTATTTCCCCATAGAGCCTACTATTGCCTCATAGAGCCCCATTATTGCGTCATAGAGCCCATTATTGCCTCATAAACCCTATTATAGCCTAACAGAGCCCCATTATAACCTCATAGAGCCCCATTATAGCCTCATAGAGCCCCATTATTGCCTCATAGAGCCCCATTATTACCTCGTAGAGCCCCGTTATAGCCTCATAGAGCCCCATTATAACCCCATAGACGCCATTATAGCCTCGTAGACCTCATTAGAGCGTCATAGAGCCCCGTTATAGCCTCATAGAGCCCCATTATAACCCCATAGAGCCCCATCATAGAGCCCTATTATTGCCTCATAGAGCCCCATAATATCCTCATAGAGCCCCATTATTGCATCATAGAGCCCCATTATTGCGTCATAGAGCCCCATTATAGCCTCATAGAACCCCATTATTGCCTCATAGTGCCCCATTATAGCCTCATAGAGCCCCATTATAGCCGCATAGAGCCCCATTATAGCCCCATAGAGCCCCATTATTGCCTCATAGAGCCCCATTATTGCCTCATAGTTCCACATTATAACCCCATTGAGCCCCATTATTGCCTCATAAACCCCATTATAGCCTCATAGTGCCCTATGGTAACCTCATAGAGCCCATTATAGCCTCATAGAGCCCCATTATTGCCTCATAGAGCCCCATTATTGCCTCATAGAGCCCCATTATTGCCTCATAGAGCCCCATTATAACCCCATAGAGCCCCATTATTGCCTCATAGAGCCCCATTATTGCGACATAGAGCCCCATTATTGCCTCATAGAGCCCCATAATTGTCTCATAGAGCCCCCTTATAGCCTCATAGAGCCCCATTATAGCCCCATAGAGCCCCATCATTGCCTCATAGAGCCCCATTATAGCCTCATAGACCTCATTATAGCCATCATAGAGCCCCGGTGTTGCATCATAGAGCCCCATTATTACCTCGTACAGCCCCATTATTGGTTTATAGAGCCCCATTATTGCTTCATAGAGCCCCATTACAACCCCATAGAATCCCATTACTGCCTCATAGACCCCATTATAGCCTCATAGAGCCCCATTATTGACTCATAGTGCCCCATTATAGCCCCATAGAGCCCCATTATAGCATCATAGAACTCCATTATTGCATCATAGTCCCCATTATAACCTCATAGAGCCCCATTATTGCCTCATAGAGCCCCATTATTTATAACGACTCATAGCCCCATTATTGCCTCATAGAGCCCCATTATTGCCTCATAGAGCCCCATTATTGCCTCATAGAGCCCCATTATTGCCTTATTGCCTCATAGAGCCCCATTATTGCCTCATAGAGCCCCATTATTGCCTTATAGCCTCATAGAGCCCCATTATTGCCTCATAGAGCCCCATTATTGCCTCATAGAGCCCCATTATTGCCTAATAGAGCCCCATTATTGCCTCATAGAGCCCCATTATTGCCTCATAGAGCCCCATTATAGCCTCATAGAGCCCCATTATAGCCTCATAGAGCCCCATTATTGCCTCATAGAGCCCCATTATTGCCACATAGAGCCCTATTACTGCCTCATAGAGGCCAATTATAACCCCATAGAGCCCCATTATAGCCTCATAGACCTCATTATAGCCATCATTGAGCCCCAGTATTGCGTCATAGAGCCCCGTTATTGCCTCATAGAGCCCCATTATTACCTCGTAGAGCCCCAGTATTGCGTTATAGAGCCCCATTATTGCTTCATAGTGTTCCATTATTGCATCACAGAGCCCCATTATTGCCTCATAAATCCTATTATAGCCTCATAGACCCCAGCATAGCCTCATAGAGCCCCAGCATAGCCTCATAGAGCCCCATTATTGCCTCATAGAGCCCCATTATTGCATCATAGCGCCCCATTATTACCTCATAGAGCCCCATTATTGCATTATAGAGCCCCAGTACTGACTCACAGAGCCCCAGTATTGCCTCATAGAGCCCGATTATTTCCTCAGAGAGCCCCATTATTGCCTAATAGAGCCCCATTATTACCTCGTAGAGCCCCAGTATTGCGTTTTAGAGCCCCATTATTGGCTCATAGAGCCACATTATTGCATCATAGAGACCCTTTATAACCACATAGAGCCCCATTATTGCCTCATAGACTTCATTATAGCCTCATAGAGCCCCATTATAACCTCATAGAGCCCCATTATAGCCTCATAGAGCCCCATTATTGCATCATAGAGACCCTTTATAACCACATAGAGCCCCATTATTGCCTCATAGAGATAGCCCCATAGAGCCCCATTATTGCCTCATAGAGCCCCATTATAACCCCATAGAGCCCCATTATTGCCTCATAGAGCCCCACTATAACCCCATAGAGTCCCATTATTGCGTCATAGTGCCCCATTATTGGGTCACAGAGCCCCATTATTGTCTCATAGAGCCCCATTATTGCCTCATAGATCCCCATTAGTGCATCATAGAGCCAAATTATTTCCCCATAGAGCGTACTATTGCCTCATAGAGCCCCATTATTGCGTCATAGAGCCCATTATTGCCTCATAAACCCTATTATAGCCTAACAGAGCCCCATTATAACCTCATAGAGCCCCATTATAGCCTCATAGAGCCCCATTATAGCCTCATAGAGCCCCATTATTGCCTCATAGAGCTCCATTATAACCCCATAGACCCCATTATAGCCTCGTAGACCTCATTAGAGCGTCATAGAGCCCCATTATTGCCTAATAGAGCCCCGTTATTGCCTCATAGGGCCCCATTATTGCCACATATACTCCATTATAGCCTCATAGAGCCCCATTATAACCTCATAGAGCCCCATTATAGCCACATAGAGCCCCATTATTGCCTCATAGAGCCCCATTATTGCCTCATAGAGCCCCATTATTGCCTCATAGAGCCCCATTATTGCCTCATAGAGCCCCATTATTGCGACATAGACCTCCATTATTGCGACATAGACCATTATTGCGACATAGAGCTCCATTACTGCGTCATAGACCCCATTATAGCCTCATGGAGCCGCATTATTGCTTCATAGAGCCCCATTATTGCCTTATAAACCCTATTATAGCCTAACACATCCCCATTATAACCTCAGAGGCCCATTATTGCCTAATAGAGCCCCATTATTTCCTCATAGACCCCCATTGTTGCCTCATAGAGCCCCATTATTGCCACATAGAGCCTTTTTATAACGACATAGAGCCCCAATATTGCCTCATAGACCCCCATTGTTGCGACATAGAGCCCCATTATTGCCTCATAGAGCCCCATTATTGCCTCATAGAGCCCCAGTATTGCCTCTTAGAGCCCCAGAATAGCCTCATAGACCCCATTATAGCCTCATAGAGTCCCATTGTTGCTATATAGAGCCCCATTATTCCCTCATAGAGCCCTATTACTGCCTCATAGAGGCCAATTATAACCCCATAGAGCCCCATTATAGCCTCATAGACCTCATTATAGCCATCATTGAGCCCCAGTATTGCGTCCTAGAGCCCCATTATTGCCTCATAGAGCCCCATTATTACCTCGTAGAGCCCCAGTATTGCGTTATAGAGCCCCATTATTGCTTCATAGTGTTCCATTATTGCATCACAGAGCCCCATTATTGCCTCATAAATCCTATTATAGCCTCATAGACCCCAGCATAGCCTCATAGAGCCCCCAGCATAGCCTCATAGAGCCCCATTATTGCCTCATAGAGCCCCATTATTGCATCATAGAGCCCCATTATTACCTCATAGAGCCCCATTATTGCATCATAGAGCCCCATTATTGCCTCATAGACCCCCAATGTTGCCCATTATAGCCCCATCGATCCCCATTATTTCCTCATAGAGCCCCATTATAGCGTCATAGACCCCATTATATCCTCCTAGAGCCCCATTATTGCCTCATAGTGCCCAATTATATCCTCATAGACGCCATTATAGCCTCATAGAGCCCAATTATAGCCTCATAGACCCATTATAAGCCACGTAGAGCCCCATTATTGCCTAATGGAGCCCCGTTATTGCCTCATAGAGCCCCATTATTGCCTCATATACCCCATTATAGCCTCAGAGAGCCCCATTATTGCGTCATAGAGCCCCTTTATAACCACATGGGGCCCCAGTATTGCCTCATAGAGCCCCAGTATTCCCTCATAGAGCTCCATTATTACAGAGCCCATTATTACATAGAGCCCCATTATTGCGTCATAGAGCCCCATTTATTGCATCATAGAGACCCCATTATTGCCTTATAGACCCCATTATTGCCTATAGAGCCCCATTATTACCTCATAGAGCCCCATTATTACTTCGTAGACATTATAACCCCATTGAGCCCCGTTATTGCCTCATATACCCCATTATAGCCTCATAGTGCCCCATTATTGCGTCATAGAGCCCCTTTATAACCACATTGGGCCCCAGTATTGCCTCATAGAGCCCCAGTATTCCCTCATAGAGCTCCATTATTACCTCATAGAGCCCCATTATTGCCTCATAGAGCCCCAGCATTGCTTCATAGAGCCGCATTATTGGGTCATAGAGCCCCTTTATAACGACATAGAACCCCATTATTGCCTCATAGAGCCCCATTATTCCCTCATAGAGCTCCATTATTGCGACATAGAGCTCCATTATTGCGTCATAGACCCCATTATAGCCTCATGGAGCCACATTATTGCTTCTTAGAGCCCCATTATTGCCTTATAAACCCTATTATAGCCTAACACATCCCCATTATAACCTCAGAGCCCCATTATTGCCTAATAGAGCCCCATTATTTCCTCATAGACCCCCATTGTTGCCTCATAGATCCCCATTATTGCCACATAGAGCCTTTTTATAACGACATAGAGCCCCAATATTGCCTCCTAGAGCCTCATTGTTGCGACATAGAGCCCCATTATTGCCTCATAGAGCCCCATTATTGCCTCATAGAGCCCCAGCATTGCCTCATAGAGCCCCAGAATAGCCTCATAGACCCCATTATAGCCTCATAGAGTCCCATTGTTGCTATATAGAGCCCCATTATTCCCTCATAGAGCCCTATTACTGCCTCATAGAGGCCAATGATAACCCCATAGAGCCCCATTATAGCCTCATAGACCCCAGCATAGCCTCATAGAGACAGCATAGCCTCATAGAGCCCCATTATTGCCTCATAGAGCCCCATTATTGCCTCATAGAGCCCCAGAATTGCCTCATAGAGCCCCAGAATTGCCTCATAGAGCCCCATTATTGCGTCATAGAGCCCCTTTATAACGACATAGAACCCCATTATTGCCTCATAGAGCCCCAGTATTGCCTCATAGAGCTCCATTATTGCGACATAGAGCTCCATTACTGCGGCATAGACCCAATTATAGCATCATGGAGCCGCATTATTGCTTCCTAGAGCATCATTATTGCATCATAGAGCCCCATTATTGCCTTATAAACCCTATTATAGCCTAACACATCCCCATTATAACCTCATAGAGCCCCATTATTGCCTAATAGAGCCCCAGTATTTCCTCATTGTCGTGGTTTAAACCCAGTCAGGTAATTCGTTTGCTCACTTCCCCCCCTTTTCTTGCATTCCTCCTGCTCCCGGAGGGACGGAGAGGAAAATCGAAAAGAATGCAACTCCCACGGGTTGAGATAAGAACAGTTTAGTAACTAAGGTATAACAGAGATCACTACTGCTACCACCAATGATAATAATGATAAAGGAAATAACAAGGGAAGAGAATACATCATCTCACCACCAGCCGACCGATAACTCACCCCCCCCAGCCCGACCAAGCTCCGACCGATACCTCCTCCAACCCCGCAGTCTCACAGCCCTTCCGGCTAACTCCCAGTTACCTCCTGGGCATGACGTGCTGTGGTATGGAATACCTCTTTGGTCAGTTTGGGTCAGGTGTCCTGTCTCTGCTTCCTCCTGGCTCCCCCTCCTCCCTGGCAGAGCATGAGGCTCACAAAGTCCTTGGCCAAACCAAAACATCCTTGTTATCAGCTCTGTTCCCGAGCTGAAAGTCAAAACACTGCACTGCACCAGCTACCAAGAAGGAGAAACATGACTGCTACTGCTGAACCCAGGACATTATCCACCCCTTATTCCATACCATTCACGTCATGCTCAGATCCCACATTTTCAATATACCATCACTCTTATCTAAGTGCATGGACCAGTAGCTATAAAGCTGCTGCGTCCATCTGGTCCATGATGCCAGGCTCCATCTCTTGTAACAGTCTTTCAGAGCAGGAGAGACTGTGTGCAGTGTTCACACTTGTTAACCTGGGCAATAGTGTCCATTGCTAAGTCCACCCCTTGATCATGAGTCCATCTCTTTTGCATCTCTGCTCTGATGGTCTGAAGTGCCATGGGCCCACCAGGCTCAAAATAATTCACTGTCCCCTTCAGCAGTTTCTGCAGCTTGTTGCTGGGGACTCCATACAGCTGCCTTCCATCTCCAATGCTTCCAAAGCACTGGAGGGGCCCAGTGAACTAGATACTTGCCCATACTGTCCCACACACCCAGCCACTCATCACTGTCCAGCCCTGGAGAAAACCTTTTGGTCCCCCTGTATCCTCGTCTAACCCCAGACAAGACCCAAACCTGACTCTGCTTAACTTTTGAGATCAGACAAAATGGTTGTGGGTAGAACACAGCCTGTGTGTGTGCCAACATGCTGATCCCCATCACAATCAGCAGGCAGGTCCCGAGGACACCCAAAGGCCATTCAAAACCTTCAGAACTCTCAAACAATGCTGCTGTGCTTGTCGCTGGGGCTGGTGTAGCTGCTGTACTTGTCACTGGGGCTGGTGTAGCTGCTGTGCTTGCCGGCTCTCCCACCGCCAGCTTCTCTTGTCCTGAGTCCAGCTCTTCCTCCTCTGCCTTGCTGGGAAATGCTGCGTGGTCTCCTGCATCCTCCTGGGGCTCGGCGGGCGGCTGCCGGGAAACGCTCTCGGCCGTCGCGGGGCTGGGCTCGGCCACGGGGCTCGGCTCCTCCGCGGGGCTCGGCTCTTCCGCGGGGCTCAGCTCCTCCGCCGCCTTCTCCCGCTGCTCAGCAGCCGCTTCCTTCTGCTCCTCGACCGCCCCGACCTCCTCCACCGGCAGCCGTCCCCTCGTGGCCTCCGGCCCCGCTCCCGCCGCCGCTTGGTCCCCGGGGCCGCTCTCCCGGGCCGGTTCGGCTGCCGCCGGCTCCCGGGGCCGCTCCCCCTCGGCTCCCCGCAGCCTCACGAAGATGGAGAGTAGGGTGAGGGCCAGGACGGTGAAGAGCAGCCGGACGGCCAGGTACAAGTCCACGGCCACGTCCGTCCCCCCTGCTGCTGGAGCCCACCCGTATTAGAAGCCATTGCCATAAAGCACAGTGAGACAAGAACCTTAGCCCAGGCCCCATACTTGATAAACACTAACACAGCAAATACCGGCTCTACGTAAGTTACAACATTCTGAAGCTGTGAGATCAACAAGAACAACTCAGAGAGCCAATAAATCAGCATTGTGACGAATGACTATTAATTCGGTCAGATCTGTTGTTATCTCAACCCTTCGTGCCACACGTTGGGCGCCAAAAAGAACTGTCATGGTTTAAACCCAGTCAGGTAATTCGTTCGCTCACTTCCCCCCCTTTTCTTGCCCTCCCCCTGCTCCTGGAGGGACGGAGAGGAGAATCGAAAAGAATGCAACTCCCACGGGTTGAGATAAGAACAGTTTAGTAACTAAGGTATAACAGAGATCACTACTGCTACCACCAATGATAATAATGATAAAGGAAATAACAAGGGAAGAGAATACATCATCTCACCACCAGCCGACCGATAACTCACCCCCCCCAGCCCGACCAAGCTCCGACCGATACCTCCTCCAACCCCGCAGTCTCACAGCCCTTCCGGCTAACTCCCAGTTACCTCCTGGGCATGACGTGCTGTGGTATGGAATACCTCTTTGGTCAGTTTGGGTCAGGTGTCCTGTCTCTGCTTCCTCCTGGCTCCCCCTCCTCCCTGGCAGAGCATGAGGCTCACAAAGTCCTTGGCCAAACCAAAACATCCTTGTTATCAGCTCTGTTCCCGAGCTGAAAGTCAAAACACTGCACTGCACCAGCTACCAAGAAGGAGAAACATGACTGCTACTGCTGAACCCAGGATACTCATAGACCCCCATTGTTGCCTCATAGAGCCCCATTATTGCCACATAGAGCCTTTTTATAACGACATAGAGCCCCAATATTGCCTCATAGACCCCCATTGTTGCGACATAGAGCCCCATTATTGGCTCATAGAGCCACATTATTGCCTCATAGAGCCCCAGTATTGCCTCATAGAGCCCCAGAATAGCCACATAGACCCCATTATAGCCTCCTAGAGCCCCATTGTTGCGACATAGAGCCCCATTATTGCCTCATAGAAACCCATTATTGCATCATAGAACCCCCATTAGTGCATCATAGAGCCAAATTATTTCCCCATAGAGCCTACTATTGCCTCATAGAGCCCCATTATTGCGTCATAGAGCCCGTTATTGCCTCATAAGCCCTATTATAGCCTAACTGAGCCCCATTGTAACCTCATAGAGCCCCATTATAGCCTCATAGAGCCCCATTATTGCCTCATAGAGCCCCATTATTACCTCGTAGAGCCCCGTTATAGCCTCATAGAGTCCCATTATAACCCCATAGACGCCATTATAGCCTCGTAGACCTCATTAGAGCGTCATAGAGCCCCATTATTGCCTCATAAAGCCCCATTATTGCGTCATAGAGCCCCTTTATAACCACATGGGGCCCCAGTATTGCCTCATAGAGCCCCAGTATTCCCTCATAGAACTCCATTATTGCGACATAGAGCTCCATTATTGCGTCATAGACCCCATTCTAGCCTCATGGAGCCGCATTATTGCTTCATAGAGCCCCATTATTGCATCATAGAGCCCCATTATTGCCTTATAAACCCTATTATAGCCTAACACATCCCCATTATAACCTCATAGAGCCCCATTATTGCCTCATAGAGCCCCATTATTTCCTCATAGACCCCCATTGTTGCCTCATAGAGACCTATTATTGCCACATAGAGCCTTTTTATAACGACATAGAGCCCCAATATTGCCTCATAGACCCACATTGTTGCGACATAGAGCCCCATTATTTACTCGTAGAGTCCCATTATTGCTCCATAGAGCCCCAGAATAGCCTCATAGACCCCATTATAGCCTCATAGAGTCCCATTGTTGCTATATAGAGCCCCATTATTCCCTCATAGAGCCCTATTACTGCCTCATAGAGGCCAATTATAACACCATAGAGCCCCATTATAGCCTCATAGACCTCATTATAACCATCATTGAGCCCCAGTATTGCGTCATAGAGCCCCGTTATTGCCTCCTAGAGCCCCATTATTACCTTTGAGACCCCATTGTAGCCTCTTAGAGCCCCATTATTGCCTCATAAAGCCTATTATAGCCTCATAGAGCTCCATTATTACCTCATAGAGCCCCATTATCGCCTCATAGAGCCCCATTGTTGCGACAGAGCCCCATTATTGCCTCACAGAGCCCCAGTATTGCCTCATAGAGCCCCATTATTGCGTCATAGACGCCAATTTAGCCTCGTAGACCTCATTAGAGCGTCATAGAGCCCCATTATTGCCTAATAGAGCCCCGTTATTGCCTCATAGACCCCCATTGTTGCCTCATAGAGC
This sequence comes from Pezoporus occidentalis, assembly GCF_034315485.1. Lineage (NCBI taxonomy): Eukaryota > Metazoa > Chordata > Aves > Psittaciformes > Psittacidae > Pezoporus > Pezoporus occidentalis. Next base: position 6,428 of record NW_026913579.1, on the reverse strand, counting down.
CCCATTATTGCATCATAGAGCCCCTTTATAACCACATGGGGCCCCAGTATTCCCTCATAGAGCTCCATTATTGCGACATCGAGCTCCATTATTGTGTCATAGAGCCCCATTATTGCATCATAGCACCCCATTAGTCATAGAGCCCCATTATTGCCTCATAGAGCCCCAGTATTGCCTCATAGAGCCCCATTATTTCCTCATAGAGCCCCATTGTGGCGACAGAGCCCCATTATTGCCTCATAGAGCCCCAGTATTGCCTCATAGAGCCCCATTATTGCCTCATAGAGCCCCATTATTGCATCATAGCGCCCCATAATTACCACATAGAGCCCCATTATTGCCTCATAGAGCCCCATTATTTCCTCATATACACCAGTATAGCCTCATAGAGCCCCATTATTGCCTCATAGAGCCCCTTTATAACCACATGTGGCCCCAGTATTGCCTCATAGAGTCCCAGAATTCCCTCATAGAGCCCCAATATAGCCTCATAGCGCCCCTATTGTGTCACAGTGCCGCATTATAACCTTATAGAGCCCCATTATAATCCCATAAAACCCCATTATTGCTTCATGGACCCCATTATAGCCTCATAGAGCCCCATTATTGCCTCATAGACTTCATTATAGCCTCCTAGAGCCCCATTATTGCCTCATAGAGCGCCATTGTTGCGACGTAGAGCCCCGTTATTGCCTCATATACCCCCATTGTTGCGGCATAGAGCCCCATTATTGCCTCATAGAGCCCCGTTATTGCCTCATAGAGCCCCATTATTGCCTCATAGAGCCCATTATAGCCTCATAGAGCCCCGTTATTGCGCCATAGAGCCCCTTTATAGCCACATGGGGTCCAAGTATTGCCTCATAGAGCCCCATTACTGCGTCCTAGAGCCCCTTTATAACGACATAGAACCCCATTATTGCCTCATAGAGCCCCATTATTGCCACATAGTGCCCCAATCTTACCTCATAGAGCCCCATTATTGCATTATAGAGCCCCAGTACTGACTCACAGAGCCCCAGTATTGCCTCATAGAGCCCGATTATTTCCTCAGAGAGCCCCGTTATTGCCTAATAGAGCCCCATTATTACCTCGTAGAGCCCCAATATTGCGTTTTAGAGCCCCATTATTGGCTCATAGAGCCACATTATTGCATCATAGAGACCCTTTATAACCACATAGAGCCCCATTATTGCCTCATAGACTTCATTATAGCCTAATAGAGCCCCATTATAACCTCATAGAGCCCCATTATTGCCTCATAGAGCCACATTATTTACTCGTAGAGTACCATTATTGCTCCATAGAGCCCCAGAATAGCCTCATAGACCCCATTATAGCCTCCTAGAGCCCCATTGTTGCGACATAGAGCCCCATTATTGCCTCATAGAGCCCCATTATTGCCTCATAGAGCCCATAGACCCCAGCATAGCCTCATAGAGCCCCATTATTGCCTCATAGAGCCCAATTATTGCGTCATAGAACCCCAATTAGTGCATTATAGAGCGAAATTATTTCCCCATAGAGCCTACTATTGCCTCATAGAGCCCCATTATTGCGTTTTAGAGCCCATTATTGCCTCATAAACCCTATTATAGCCTCATAGACCCCAGCATAGCCTCATAGAGCCCCATTATTGCCTCATAGAGCCCCATTATTGCCTCATAGAGCCCCCCCATTTATAACCACATGGAGCCCCATTATTGCGTCATAGAGCCCTATTATTACTTCTTAGAGCCCCATTATTACCTCATAGAGCCCCATTATTCCCTCATAGAGAGCCTCAATTATAACCCCATAGAGCCCCATTATAGCCTCATTGATCTCATTACAGCCATCATTGAGCCCCAGTATGCGTCATAGAACCCCGTTATTGCCTCATAGAGCCCCATTATTACCTCGTAGAGCCCCATTATTGCGTTATAGAGCCCCATTATTGCTTCATAGTGTTCCATTATGGCATCGCAGAGCCCCATAGAGCCCCATTATTGCATCATACAGGCTATTATAGCCCCATAGAACCCCATTATTGCCTCATAGAGCCCCATTATTGCCTCATAGAGCCCCATTATTGCCTCATAGAGCTCCATTATTGCCTCATAGAGCTCCATTATTGCCTCATAGAGCTCCATTATTGCGACGTAGAGCTCCATTATTGCGTCATAGACCCCATTATAGCCTCATAGAGCCGCATTATTGCCTCATAGAGCCCCATTATTGCATCATAGAGGCCCATAATAACCTCATAGAGCCTCATTATTGCATCAGAGCCCCATTATTGCCTCATAGACCACCATGATTGCAACATAGAGCCCCATTATTTACTCGTAGAGTCCCATTATTGCTCCATAGAGCCCCAGAATAGCCTCATAGACCCCATTATTGCCTCGTAGAGCACCAGTATTGCATCATAGAGACCCCTTATAACCACATTGAGCCCCGGTATTGCCTCATAGACTTCATTATAGCCTCCTAGAGCCCCATTGTTGCGACATAGAGCCCCATTATTGCCTCATAAAGCCCCATTATTGCATCATAGAACCCCCATTAGTGCATCATAGAGCCAAATTATTTCCCCATAGAGCCTACTATTGCCTCATAGAGTCCCATTCTTGCGTCATCGAGCCCATTATTGCCTCATAAACCCTATTATAGCCTAATAGAGCCCCTTTATACCCTCATGGGGCCCCATTATAGCCTCATAGAGCCCAAATATTGCCTCATAAACGCCCACTGTTGTGACATAGGGCCCCATTATTGCCTCATAGAGCCCCAGTATTGCCTCATAGAGCCCCAGAATAGCCTCATAGACCCCATTATAGCCTCATAGAGTCCCATTGTTGCTATATAGAGCCCCATTATTCCCTCATAGAGCCCTATTACTGCCTCATAGAGGCCAATCATAACCCCATAGAGCCCCATTATAGCCTCATAGACCTCCTTATAGCCATCATTGAGCCCCAGTATTGCGTCATAGAGCCCCGTTATTGCCTCATAGAGCCCCATTATTACCTCGTAGAGCCCCAGTATTGCGTTATAGAGCCCCATTATTGCTTCATAGTGTTCCATTATTGGATCACAGAGCCCCATTATTGCCTCATAAATCCTATTATAGTCTCATAGACCCCGGCATAGCCTCATAGAGCCCCAGCATAGCCTCATAGAGCCCCAGTATAGCCTCATAGAGCCCCATTATTGCATCATAGCGCCCCATCATTACCTCATAGAGCCCCATTATTGCATTATAGAGCCCCAGTACTGACTCACAGAGCCCCAGTATTGCCTCATAGAGCCCGATTATTTCCTCAGAGAGCCCCATTATTGCCCAATAGAGCCCCATTATTACCTCGTAGAGCCCCAGTATTGCGTTTTAGAGCCCCATTATTGGCTCATAGAGCCACATTATTGCATCATAGAGACCCTTTATAACCACATAGAGCCCCATTATTGCCTCATAGAGCCCCATTATAGCCTCATAGAGCCCCATTATTGCCTCATAGAGCCCCATTATTGCATCATAGAGACCCTTTATAACCACATAGAGCCCCGTTATTGCCTCATAGACTTCATTATAGCCTCCTAGAGCCCCATTGTTGCGACATAGAGCCCCATTATTGCCTCATAAACCCGATTCTAGCCTAACAGAGCCCCTTTATAACCTCATAGGGCCCCATTATAGCCTCATAGAGCCCCATTATTGCCTCATAGAGCCCCATTATTACCTCGTAGAGCCCCGTTATAGCCTCATAGAGCCCCATTATAACCCCATAGACGCCATTATAGCCTCGTAGACCTCATTAGAGCGTCATAGAGTCCCACTATTGCCTAATAGAGCCCCGTTATTGCTTCATAGAGCCCCATTATTGCCTCATATACCCCATTATAGCCTCCTAGAGCCCCATTATTGTGTCATAGAGCCCCTTTATAACCACATGGGGCCCCAGTATTGCCTCATAGAGTCCCAGTATTCCCTCATAGAGCACCATTATTACCTCTTAGAGCCCCATTATTGCCTCTTAGAGCTTCATTGTTGCAACATAGAGCCCCATTATTGCCTCATAGAGCCGCAGTATTGCCTCATAGAGCCCCAGTTTTGCCTCATAGAGCCCCTTTATAACGACATAGAACCCCATTATTGCCTCATAGAGCCCCATTATAACCCCATAGAGCCCCATTATTGCCTCATAGAGCCCCATTATAGCCTCATAGAGCTCCATTATTGCGACATAGAGCTCCATTACTGCGTCATAGACCCCATTATAGCCTCATGGAGCCGCATTATTGCTTCATAGAGCCCCATTATTGCATCATAGAGCCCCATTATTGCTTCATAGCGTTCCATTATTGCATCACAGAGCCCCATTATTGCCTCATAAATCCTATTATAGCCTCATAGACCCCAGCATAGCCTCATAGAGCCCCAGCATAGCCTCATAGAGCCCCATTATTGCCTCATAGAGCCCCATTATTGCATCATAGCGCCCCATCATTACCTCATAGAGCCCCATTATTGCATTATAGAGCCCCAGTACTAACTCACAGAGCCTCAGTATTGCCTCATAGAGCCCGATTATTTCCTCATAGAGCCCCATTTTTGCCCAATAGAGCCCCATTATTACCTCGTAGAGCCCCAGTATTCCGTTTTAGAGCCCCATTATTGGCTCATAAAGCCACATTATTGCATCATAGAGACCCTTTATAACCACATAGAGCCCCATTATTGCCTCATAGACTTCATTATAGCCTAATAGAGCCCCATTATAACCTCATAGAGCCCCATTATAGCCTCGTAGAGCTACATTATTACATCATAGCGCCCCATTATTACCTCATAGAGCCCCATTATTGCATTATAGAGCCCCAGTACTGACTCACTGAGCCCCAGTATTGCCTCAGAGAGCCCCAGTATTGCCTCATAGAGCCCCAGTATTGCGTCATAGAGCCCCTTTATAACGACATAGAACCCCATTATTGCCTCATAGAGCTCCATTATTGCCTCATAGAGCTCCATTATTGCGACGTAGAGCTCCAGTATTGCGTCATAGACCCCATTATAGCCTCATGGAGACGCATTATTGCTTCATAGAGCCCCGTTATTGCATAATAGAGCCCCATTATTGCCTTATAAACCCTATTCAAGCCTAACACATCCCCATTATAACCTCATAGAGGCCCATTATAGCCTCAAAGACATCATTATAGCCTCATAGAGCTGCATTATTGCCTCATAGAGCCCCATTATTGCATCATAGAGGCCCATTATAACCTCATAGAGCCTCATTATTGCATCAGAGCCCCATTATTGCCTCATAGAGCACCATGATTGCAACATAGAGCCCCATTATTTACTCGTAGAGTCCCATTATTGCTCCATAGAGCCCCAGAATAGCCTCATAGACCCCATTATAGACTCATAGAGTCCCATTGTTGCTATATAGAGCCCCATTATTCTCTCATAGAGCCCTATTACTGCCTCATAGAGGCCAATTATAACCCCATAGAGCCCCATTATAGCCTCATAGACCTCATTATAGCCATCATTGAGCCCCAGTATTGCGTCCTAGAGCCCCATTATTGCCTCATAGAGCCCCAGTATTGCCTCATAGAGCCCCATTATTGCCTCATAAATCCTATTATAGCCTCATAGAACCCAGCATAACCTCATAGAGCCCAATTATTGCGTCATAGAACCCCAATTAGTGCATTATAGAGCCAAATTATTTCCCCATAGAGCCTACTATTGCCTCATAGAGCCCCATTATTGCCTATAGAGCCTAACAGAGCCGCAGAATATTTATTGCCTCATAGATTATAGCCTTATAGCCTCATAGAGTCCCATTATAACCCCATAGCCGCCATTATAGCCTCATAGATCCCCATTATTCCCTCATAGAGCCCCATTATTGCCTCATAGAGCCCCATTATTGCATCATAGAGCCCCATTATTGCCTCATAGAGCCCCATTATTACCTCGTAGAGCCCCATTATTGCCTCATAGAGCCCCATTATTACCTCGTAGAGCCCCAGTATTGCGTTTTATAGCCCATTACCTCCTAGAGCCCCATTATTGCCTCATAGAGCCCCATTATTGCGTCATAGTGCCCCATTATTGGGTCACAGAGCCCCATTATTGTCTCATAGAGCCCCATTATTGCCTCATAGATCCCCATTATTGCCTCATAGATCCCCATTATTGCCTCATAGAGACCCTTTATAACCACATAGAGCCCCATTATTGCCTCATAGACTTCATTAGAGCCCCAGTACTGACTCACAGAGCCCCAGTATTGCCTCATAGAGCCCCATTATTGCGTCATAGAACCCCCATTAGTGCATCATAGAGCCAAATTATTTCCCCAGAGAGCCTACTATTGCCTCATAGAGCCCCATTATTGCGTCATAGAGCCCATTATTGCCTCATAAACCCT
>NW_026913578.1:0-18536 GCF_034315485.1 Pezoporus occidentalis | reverse complement strand
TTCCCTGCTGGTTCGTCTGCTGTGGGAGCAGATGCCACTGTTCATTCTGTGCTGACTGTGTTGCTGCGCAGCAGAGAGCAGGCTCTGAACTGATTCCTTTCAAATGCTTTTCCCAGCACCAGCTTTCCCTCCTGGCTCTTCTGCTGTGGGAGCAGAGGCCAAACGTTCGTGCTGTACTCACTGTGCTGCTGGGCAGCTGAGAGCGACCAGCTGAGAATTTGGATTCAAATGGACTTTTAGGTATGAAACCGAGGAGAGACTGCAATGATGGTGACACCGTTGCAAAGCAGCCTGTGTGCTGAAGAGGCCCAGCACTAGCTTTCCCTGCTGGTTCTTCTGCTGTGGGAGCAGATGCCACTGTTCATTCTGTGCTGACTGTGTTGCTGCCAGCAGAGAGCAGGCTCTGAACTGATTCCATTCAAATGCTTTTCCTGTATGAAAGGGAGCAGTGAAAGCAACGATGGATGCACCAATGTAAAGGTGATTGTGTGCTGAACAGGTCCAGCACAAGCTTTCAATCCTGGCTCTTCTGCTGTGGGAGCAGAAGCCAAACGTTCGTGCTGTACTCACTGTGCTGCTGGGCAGCTGAAAGCGACCAGCTGAGAATTTGGATTCAAATGGACTTTTAGGTATGAAACCGAGGAGAGACTGCAATGATGGTGACACCGTTGCAAAGCAGCCTGTGTGCTGAAGAGGCCCAGCACTAGCTTTCCCTGCTGGTTCTTCTGCTGTGGGAGCAGATGCCACTGTTCATTCTGTGCTGACTGTGTTGCTGCCAGCAGAGAGCAGGCTCTGAACTGATTCCATTCAAATGCTTTTCCTGTATGAAAGGGAGCAGTGAAAGCAACGATGGATGCACCAATGTAAAGGTGATTGTGTGCTGAACAGGTCCAGCACAAGCTTTCAATCCTGGCTCTTCTGCTGTGGGAGCAGAAGCCAAACGTTCGTGCTGTACTCACTGTGCTGCCTGCAGCTGAGAGCGACCAGCTGAGAATTTGGATTCAAATGGACTTTTAGGTATGAAACCGAGGAGAGACTGCAATGATGGTGACACCGTTGCAAAGCAGCCTGTGTGCTGAAGAGGCCCAGCACTAGCTTTCCCTGCTGGTTCTTCTGCTGTGGGAGCAGATGCCACTGTTCATTCTGTGCTGACTGTGTTGCTGCCAGCAGAGAGCAGGCTCTGAACTGATTCCATTCAAATGCTTTTCCTGTATGAAAGGGAGCAGTGAAAGCAACGATGGATGCACCAATGTAAAGGTGATTGTGTGCTGAACAGGTCCAGCACAAGCTTTCAATCCTGGCTCTTCTGCTGGGGAGCAGAAGCCAAACGTTCGTGCTGTACTCACTGTGCTGCCTGCAGCTGAGAGAGACCAGCTGAGAATTTGGATTCAAATGGAGTTTTAGGTATGAAACCGAGGAGAGACTGCAATGATGGTGACACCGTTGCAAAGCAGCCTGTGTGCTGAAGAGGCCCAGCACTAGCTTTCCCTGCTGGTTCTTCTGCTGTGGGAGCAGATGCCACTGTTCATTCTGTGCTGACTGTGTTGCTGCCAGCAGAGAGCAGGCTCTGAACTGATTCCATTCAAATGCTTTTCCTGTATGAAAGGGAGCAGTGAAAGCAACGATGGATGCACCAATGTAAAGGTGATTGTGTGCTGAACAGGTCCAGCACAAGCTTTCAATCCTGGCTCTTCTGCTGTGGGAGCAGAAGCCAAACGTTCGTGCTGTACTCACTGTGCTGCCTGCAGCTGAGAGAGACCAGCTGAGAATTTGGATTCAAATGGACTTTTAGGTATGAAACCGAGGAGAGACTGCAATGATGGTGACACCGTTGCAAAGCAGCCTGTGTGCTGAAGAGGCCCAGCACTAGCTTTCCCTGCTGGTTCTTCTGCTGTGGGAGCAGATGCCACTGTTCATTCTGTGCTGACTGTGTTGCTGCCAGCAGAGAGCAGGCTCTGAACTGATTCCATTCAAATGCTTTTCCTGTATGAAAGGGAGCAGTGAAAGCAACGATGGATGCACCAATGTAAAGGTGATTGTGTGCTGAACAGGTCCAGCACAAGCTTTCAATCCTGGCTCTTCTGCTGTGGGAGCAGAAGCCAAACGTTCGTGCTGTACTCACTGTGCTGCCTGCAGCTGAGAGCGACCAGCTGAGAATTTGGATTCAAATGGAGTTTTAGGTATGAAACCGAGGAGAGACTGCAATGATGGTGACACCGTTGCAAAGCAGCCTGTGTGCTGAAGAGGCCCAGCACTAGCTTTCCCTGCTGGTTCTTCTGCTGTGGGAGCAGATGCCACTGTTCATTCTGTGCTGACTGTGTTGCTGCCAGCAGAGAGCAGGCTCTGAACTGATTCCATTCAAATGCTTTTCCTGTATGAAAGGGAGCAGTGAAAGCAACGATGGATGCACCAATGTAAAGGTGATTGTGTGCTGAACAGGTCCAGCACAAGCTTTCAATCCTGGCTCTTCTGCTGTGGGAGCAGAAGCCAAACGTTCGTGCTGTACTCACTGTGCTGCTGCAGCTGAGAGCGACCAGCTGAGAATTTGGATTCAAATGGAGTTTTAGGTATGAAACCGAGGAGAGACTGCAATGATGGTGACACCGTTGCAAAGCAGCCTGTGTGCTGAAGAGGCCCAGCACTAGCTTTCCCTGCTGGTTCTTCTGCTGTGGGAGCAGATGCCACTGTTCATTCTGTGCTGACTGTGTTGCTGCCAGCAGAGAGCAGGCTCTGAACTGATTCCATTCAAATGCTTTTCCTGTATGAAAGGGAGCAGTGAAAGCAACGATGGATGCACCAATGTAAAGGTGATTGTGTGCTGAACAGGTCCAGCACAAGCTTTCAATCCTGGCTCTTCTGCTGTGGGAGCAGAAGCCAAACGTTCGTGCTGTACTCACTGTGCTGCTGGGCAGCTGAGAGCGACCAGCTGAGAATTTGGATTCAAATGGAGTTTTAGGTATGAAACCGAGGAGAGACTGCAATGATGGTGACACCGTTGCAAAGCAGCCTGTGTGCTGAAGAGGCCCAGCACTAGCTTTCCCTGCTGGTTCTTCTGCTGTGGGAGCAGATGCCACTGTTCATTCTGTGCTGACTGTGTTGCTGCGCAGCAGAGAGCAGGCTCTGAACTGATTCCATTCAAATGCTTTTCCTGTATGAAAGGGAGCAGTGAAAGCAACGATGGATGCACCAATGTAAAGGTGATTGTGTGCTGAACAGGTCCAGCACAAGCTTTCAATCCTGGCTCTTCTGCTGTGGGAGCAGAAGCCAAACGTTCGTGCTGTACTCACTGTGCTGCTGGGCAGCTGAAAGCGACCAGCTGAGAATTTGGATTCAAATGGAGTTTTAGGTATGAAACCGAGGAGAGACTGCAATGATGGTGACACCGTTGCAAAGCAGCCTGTGTGCTGAAGAGGCCCAGCACTAGCTTTCCCTGCTGGTTCTTCTGCTGTGGGAGCAGATGCCACTGTTCATTCTGTGCTGACTGTGTTGCTGCCAGCAGAGAGCAGGCTCTGAACTGATTCCATTCAAATGCTTTTCCTGTATGAAAGGGAGCAGTGAAAGCAACGATGGATGCACCAATGTAAAGGTGATTGTGTGCTGAACAGGTCCAGCACAAGCTTTCAATCCTGGCTCTTCTGCTGTGGGAGCAGAAGCCAAACGTTCGTGCTGTACTCACTGTGCTGCTGGGCAGCTGAGAGCGACCAGCTGAGAATTTGGATTCAAATGGAGTTTTAGGTATGAAACCGAGGAGAGACTGCAATGATGGTGACACCGTTGCAAAGCAGCCTGTGTGCTGAAGAGGCCCAGCACTAGCTTTCCCTGCTGGTTCTTCTGCTGTGGGAGCAGATGCCACTGTTCATTCTGTGCTGACTGTGTTGCTGCCAGCAGAGAGCAGGCTCTGAACTGATTCCATTCAAATGCTTTTCCTGTATGAAAGGGAGCAGTGAAAGCAACGATGGATGCACCAATGTAAAGGTGATTGTGTGCTGAACAGGTCCAGCACAAGCTTTCAATCCTGGCTCTTCTGCTGTGGGAGCAGAAGCCAAACGTTCGTGCTGTACTCACTGTGCTGCTGCAGCTGAGAGAGACCAGCTGAGAATTTGGATTCAAATGGAGTTTTAGGTATGAAACCGAGGAGAGACTGCAATGATGGTGACACCGTTGCAAAGCAGCCTGTGTGCTGAAGAGGCCCAGCACTAGCTTTCCCTGCTGGTTCTTCTGCTGTGGGAGCAGATGCCACTGTTCATTCTGTGCTGACTGTGTTGCTGCCAGCAGAGAGCAGGCTCTGAACTGATTCCATTCAAATGCTTTTCCTGTATGAAAGGGAGCAGTGAAAGCAACGATGGATGCACCAATGTAAAGGTGATTGTGTGCTGAACAGGTCCAGCACAAGCTTTCAATCCTGGCTCTTCTGCTGTGGGAGCAGAAGCCAAACGTTCGTGCTGTACTCACTGTGCTGCTGGGCAGCTGAGAGCGACCAGCTGAGAATTTGGATTCAAATGGAGTTTTAGGTATGAAACCGAGGAGAGACTGCAATGATGGTGACACCGTTGCAAAGCAGCCTGTGTGCTGAAGAGGCCCAGCACTAGCTTTCCCTGCTGGTTCTTCTGCTGTGGGAGCAGATGCCACTGTTCATTCTGTGCTGACTGTGTTGCTGCCAGCAGAGAGCAGGCTCTGAACTGATTCCATTCAAATGCTTTTCCTGTATGAAAGGGAGCAGTGAAAGCAACGATGGATGCACCAATGTAAAGGTGATTGTGTGCTGAACAGGTCCAGCACAAGCTTTCAATCCTGGCTCTTCTGCTGTGGGAGCAGAAGCCAAACGTTCGTGCTGTACTCACTGTGCTGCTGCAGCTGAGAGCGACCAGCTGAGAATTTGGATTCAAATGGAGTTTTAGGTATGAAACCGAGGAGAGACTGCAATGATGGTGACACCGTTGCAAAGCAGCCTGTGTGCTGAAGAGGCCCAGCACTAGCTTTCCCTGCTGGTTCTTCTGCTGTGGGAGCAGATGCCACTGTTCATTCTGTGCTGACTGTGTTGCTGCCAGCAGAGAGCAGGCTCTGAACTGATTCCATTCAAATGCTTTTCCTGTATGAAAGGGAGCAGTGAAAGCAACGATGGATGCACCAATGTAAAGGTGATTGTGTGCTGAACAGGTCCAGCACAAGCTTTCAATCCTGGCTCTTCTGCTGTGGGAGCAGAAGCCAAACGTTCGTGCTGTACTCACTGTGCTGCTGCAGCTGAGAGCGACCAGCTGAGAATTTGGATTCAAATGGAGTTTTAGGTATGAAACCGAGGAGAGACTGCAATGATGGTGACACCGTTGCAAAGCAGCCTGTGTGCTGAAGAGGCCCAGCACTAGCTTTCCCTGCTGGTTCTTCTGCTGTGGGAGCAGATGCCACTGTTCATTCTGTGCTGACTGTGTTGCTGCCAGCAGAGAGCAGGCTCTGAACTGATTCCATTCAAATGCTTTTCCTGTATGAAAGGGAGCAGTGAAAGCAACGATGGATGCACCAATGTAAAGGTGATTGTGTGCTGAACAGGTCCAGCACAAGCTTTCAATCCTGGCTCTTCTGCTGTGGGAGCAGAAGCCAAACGTTCGTGCTGTACTCACTGTGCTGCCTGCAGCTGAGAGAGACCAGCTGAGAATTTGGATTCAAATGGAGTTTTAGGTATGAAACCGAGGAGAGACTGCAATGATGGTGACACCGTTGCAAAGCAGCCTGTGTGCTGAAGAGGCCCAGCACTAGCTTTCCCTGCTGGTTCTTCTGCTGTGGGAGCAGATGCCACTGTTCATTCTGTGCTGACTGTGTTGCTGCCAGCAGAGAGCAGGCTCTGAACTGATTCCATTCAAATGCTTTTCCTGTATGAAAGGGAGCAGTGAAAGCAACGATGGATGCACCAATGTAAAGGTGATTGTGTGCTGAACAGGTCCAGCACAAGCTTTCAATCCTGGCTCTTCTGCTGTGGGAGCAGAAGCCAAACGTTCGTGCTGTACTCACTGTGCTGCTGGGCAGCTGAGAGCGACCAGCTGAGAATTTGGATTCAAATGGAGTTTTAGGTATGAAACCGAGGAGAGACTGCAATGATGGTGACACCGTTGCAAAGCAGCCTGTGTGCTGAAGAGGCCCAGCACTAGCTTTCCCTGCTGGTTCTTCTGCTGTGGGAGCAGATGCCACTGTTCATTCTGTGCTGACTGTGTTGCTGCCAGCAGAGAGCAGGCTCTGAACTGATTCCATTCAAATGCTTTTCCTGTATGAAAGGGAGCAGTGAAAGCAACGATGGATGCACCAATGTAAAGGTGATTGTGTGCTGAACAGGTCCAGCACAAGCTTTCAATCCTGGCTCTTCTGCTGTGGGAGCAGAAGCCAAACGTTCGTGCTGTACTCACTGTGCTGCTGGGCAGCTGAGAGCGACCAGCTGAGAATTTGGATTCAAATGGAGTTTTAGGTATGAAACCGAGGAGAGACTGCAATGATGGTGACACCGTTGCAAAGCAGCCTGTGTGCTGAAGAGGCCCAGCACTAGCTTTCCCTGCTGGTTCTTCTGCTGTGGGAGCAGATGCCACTGTTCATTCTGTGCTGACTGTGTTGCTGCCAGCAGAGAGCAGGCTCTGAACTGATTCCATTCAAATGCTTTTCCTGTATGAAAGGGAGCAGTGAAAGCAACGATGGATGCACCAATGTAAAGGTGATTGTGTGCTGAACAGGTCCAGCACAAGCTTTCAATCCTGGCTCTTCTGCTGTGGGAGCAGAAGCCAAACGTTCGTGCTGTACTCACTGTGCTGCTGGGCAGCTGAGAGCGACCAGCTGAGAATTTGGATTCAAATGGAGTTTTAGGTATGAAACCGAGGAGAGACTGCAATGATGGTGACACCGTTGCAAAGCAGCCTGTGTGCTGAAGAGGCCCAGCACTAGCTTTCCCTGCTGGTTCTTCTGCTGTGGGAGCAGATGCCACTGTTCATTCTGTGCTGACTGTGTTGCTGCCAGCAGAGAGCAGGCTCTGAACTGATTCCATTCAAATGCTTTTCCTGTATGAAAGGGAGCAGTGAAAGCAACGATGGATGCACCAATGTAAAGGTGATTGTGTGCTGAACAGGTCCAGCACAAGCTTTCAATCCTGGCTCTTCTGCTGTGGGAGCAGAAGCCAAACGTTCGTGCTGTACTCACTGTGCTGCTGGGCAGCTGAGAGCGACCAGCTGAGAATTTGGATTCAAATGGAGTTTTAGGTATGAAACCGAGGAGAGACTGCAATGATGGTGACACCGTTGCAAAGCAGCCTGTGTGCTGAAGAGGCCCAGCACTAGCTTTCCCTGCTGGTTCTTCTGCTGTGGGAGCAGATGCCACTGTTCATTCTGTGCTGACTGTGTTGCTGCCAGCAGAGAGCAGGCTCTGAACTGATTCCATTCAAATGCTTTTCCTGTATGAAAGGGAGCAGTGAAAGCAACGATGGATGCACCAATGTAAAGGTGATTGTGTGCTGAACAGGTCCAGCACAAGCTTTCAATCCTGGCTCTTCTGCTGTGGGAGCAGAGCCAAACGTTCGTGCTGTACTCACTGTGCTGCCTGCAGCTGAGAGCGACCAGCTGAGAATTTGGATTCAAATGGAGTTTTAGGTATGAAACCGAGGAGAGACTGCAATGATGGTGACACCGTTGCAAAGCAGCCTGTGTGCTGAAGAGGCCCAGCACTAGCTTTCCCTGCTGGTTCTTCTGCTGTGGGAGCAGATGCCACTGTTCATTCTGTGCTGACTGTGTTGCTGCCAGCAGAGAGCAGGCTCTGAACTGATTCCATTCAAATGCTTTTCCTGTATGAAAGGGAGCAGTGAAAGCAACGATGGATGCACCAATGTAAAGGTGATTGTGTGCTGAACAGGTCCAGCACAAGCTTTCAATCCTGGCTCTTCTGCTGTGGGAGCAGAAGCCAAACGTTCGTGCTGTACTCACTGTGCTGCTGGGCAGCTGAGAGCGACCAGCTGAGAATTTGGATTCAAATGGACTTTTAGGTATGAAACCGAGGAGAGACTGCAATGATGGTGACACCGTTGCAAAGCAGCCTGTGTGCTGAAGAGGCCCAGCACTAGCTTTCCCTGCTGGTTCTTCTGCTGTGGGAGCAGATGCCACTGTTCATTCTGTGCTGACTGTGTTGCTGCCAGCAGAGAGCAGGCTCTGAACTGATTCCATTCAAATGCTTTTCCTGTATGAAAGGGAGCAGTGAAAGCAACGATGGATGCACCAATGTAAAGGTGATTGTGTGCTGAACAGGTCCAGCACAAGCTTTCAATCCTGGCTCTTCTGCTGTGGGAGCAGAAGCCAAACGTTCGTGCTGTACTCACTGTGCTGCCTGCAGCTGAGAGAGACCAGCTGAGAATTTGGATTCAAATGGAGTTTTAGGTATGAAACCGAGGAGATACTGCAATGATGGGGACAACGTTGCAAAGCAGCCTGTGTGCTGTGGCTGAAGAGGCCCAGCACTAGCTTTCCCTGCTGGTTCTTCTGCTGTGGGAGCAGATGCCACTGTTCATTCTGTGCTGACTGTGTTGCCAGCAGAGAGCAGGCTCTGAACTGATTCCATTCAAATGCTTTTCCTGTATGAAAGGGAGCAGTGAAAGCAACGATGGATGCACCAATGTAAAGGTGATTGTGTGCTGAACAGGTCCAGCACAAGCTTTCAATCCTGGCTCTTCTTCTGTGGGAGCTGCCAGCAGAGAGCAGGCTCTGAACTGATTCCATTCAAATGCTTTTCCTGTATGAAAGGGAGCAGTGAAAGCAACGATGGATGCACCAATGTAAAGGTGATTGTGTGCTGAACAGGTCCAGCACAAGCTTTCAATCCTGGCTCTTCTGCTGTGGGAGCAGAAGCCAAACGTTCGTGCTGTACTCACTGTGCTGCTGGGCAGCTGAGAGCGACCAGCTGAGAATTTGGATTCAAATGGAGTTTTAGGTATGAAACCGAGGAGAGACTGCAATGATGGTGACACCGTTGCAAAGCAGCCTGTGTGCTGAAGAGGCCCAGCACTAGCTTTCCCTGCTGGTTCTTCTGCTGTGGGAGCAGATGCCACTGTTCATTCTGTGCTGACTGTGTTGCTGCCAGCAGAGAGCAGGCTCTGAACTGATTCCATTCAAATGCTTTTCCTGTATGAAAGGGAGCAGTGAAAGCAACGATGGATGCACCAATGTAAAGGTGATTGTGTGCTGAACAGGTCCAGCACAAGCTTTCAATCCTGGCTCTTCTGCTGTGGGAGCAGAAGCCAAACGTTCGTGCTGTACTCACTGTGCTGCCTGCAGCTGAGAGAGACCAGCTGAGAATTTGGATTCAAATGGACTTTTAGGTATGAAACCGAGGAGAGACTGCAATGATGGTGACACCGTTGCAAAGCAGCCTGTGTGCTGAAGAGGCCCAGCACTAGCTTTCCCTGCTGGTTCTTCTGCTGTGGGAGCAGATGCCACTGTTCATTCTGTGCTGACTGTGTTGCTGCCAGCAGAGAGCAGGCTCTGAACTGATTCCATTCAAATGCTTTTCCTGTATGAAAGGGAGCAGTGAAAGCAACGATGGATGCACCAATGTAAAGGTGATTGTGTGCTGAACAGGTCCAGCACAAGCTTTCAATCCTGGCTCTTCTGCTGTGGGAGCAGAAGCCAAACGTTCGTGCTGTACTCACTGTGCTGCTGGGCAGCTGAGAGCGACCAGCTGAGAATTTGGATTCAAATGGAGTTTTAGGTATGAAACCGAGGAGAGACTGCAATGATGGTGACACCGTTGCAAAGCAGCCTGTGTGCTGAAGAGGCCCAGCACTAGCTTTCCCTGCTGGTTCTTCTGCTGTGGGAGCAGATGCCACTGTTCATTCTGTGCTGACTGTGTTGCTGCGCAGCAGAGAGCAGGCTCTGAACTGATTCCATTCAAATGCTTTTCCTGTATGAAAGGGAGCAGTGAAAGCAACGATGGATGCACCAATGTAAAGGTGATTGTGTGCTGAACAGGTCCAGCACAAGCTTTCAATCCTGGCTCTTCTGCTGTGGGAGCAGAAGCCAAACGTTCGTGCTGTACTCACTGTGCTGCTGGGCAGCTGAGAGCGACCAGCTGAGAATTTGGATTCAAATGGAGTTTTAGGTATGAAACCGAGGAGAGACTGCAATGATGGTGACACCGTTGCAAAGCAGCCTGTGTGCTGAAGAGGCCCAGCACTAGCTTTCCCTGCTGGTTCTTCTGCTGTGGGAGCAGATGCCACTGTTCATTCTGTGCTGACTGTGTTGCTGCGCAGCAGAGAGCAGGCTCTGAACTGATTCCATTCAAATGCTTTTCCTGTATGAAAGGGAGCAGTGAAAGCAACGATGGATGCACCAATGTAAAGGTGATTGTGTGCTGAACAGGTCCAGCACAAGCTTTCCCTCCTGGCTCTTCTGCTGTGGGAGCAGAAGCCAAACGTTCGTGCTGTACTCACTGTGCTGCCTGCAGCTGAGAGAGACCAGCTGAGAATTTGGATTCAAATGGAGTTTTAGGTATGAAACCGAGGAGAGACTGCAATGATGGTGACACCGTTGCAAAGCAGCCTGTGTGCTGAAGAGGCCCAGCACTAGCTTTCCCTGCTGGTTCTTCTGCTGTGGGAGCAGATGCCACTGTTCATTCTGTGCTGACTGTGTTGCTGCCAGCAGAGAGCAGGCTCTGAACTCATTCCATTCAAATGCTTTTCAGGTATGAAAGGGAGCAGTGAAAGAAACGATGGATGCACCAATGTAAGGGTGATTGTGTGCTGAACAGGTCCAGCACAAGCTTTCAATCCTGGCTCTTCTGCTGGGGAGCAGAAGCCAAACGTTCGTGCTGTACTCACTGTGCTGCTGGGCAGCTGAAAGCGACCAGCTGAGAATTTGGATTCAAATGGACTTTTAGGTATGAAACCGAGGAGAGACTGCAATGATGGTGACACCGTTGCAAAGCAGCCTGTGTGCTGAAGAGGCCCAGCACTAGCTTTCCCTGCTGGTTCTTCTGCTGTGGGAGCAGATGCCACTGTTCATTCTGTGCTGACTGTGTTGCTGCCAGCAGAGAGCAGGCTCTGAACTGATTCCATTCAAATGCTTTTCCTGTATGAAAGGGAGCAGTGAAAGCAACGATGGATGCACCAATGTAAAGGTGATTGTGTGCTGAACGGGTCCAGCACAAGCTTTCAATCCTGGCTCTTCTGCTGTGGGAGCAGAAGCCAAACGTTCGTGCTGTACTCACTGTGCTGCTGGGCAGCTGAAAGCGACCAGCTGAGAATTTGGATTCAAATGGACTTTTAGGTATGAAACCGAGGAGAGACTACAATGATGGTGACACCGTTGCAAAGCAGCCTGTGTGCTGAAGAGGCCCAGCACTAGCTTTCCCTGCTGGTTCTTCTGCTGTGGGAGCAGATGCCACTGTTCATTCTGTGCTGACTGTGTTGCTGCGCAGCAGAGAGGAGGCTCTGAACTGATTCCTTTCAAATGCTTTTCCTGTATGAAAGGGAGCAGTGAATGCAACGATGGATGCACCAATGTAAAGGTGATTGTGTGCTGAACAGGTCCAGCACAAGCTTTCAATACTGGCTCTTCTGCTGTGGGAGCAGAAGCCAAACGTTCGTGCTGTACTCACTGTGCTGCCTGCAGCTGAGAGAGACCAGCTGAGAATTTGGATTCAAATGGACTTTTAGGTATGAAACCGAGGAGAGACTGCAATGATGGTGACACCGTTGCAAAGCAGCCTGTGTGCTGAAGAGCCCCAGCACTAGCTTTCCCTGCTGGTTCTTCTGCTGTGGGAGCAGATGCCACTGTTCATTCTGTGCTGACTGTGTTGCTGCCAGCAGAGAGCAGGCTCTGAACTGATTCCATTCAAATGCTTTTCCTGTATGAAAGGGAGCAGTGAAAGCAACGATGGATGCACCAATGTAAAGGTGATTGTGTGCTGAACAGGTCCAGCACAAGCTTTCAATCCTGGCTCTTCTGCTGTGGGAGCAGAAGCCAAACGTTCGTGCTGTACTCACTGTGCTGCTGGGCATCTGAAAGCGACCAGCTGAGAATTTGGATTCAAATGGAGTTTTAGGTATGAAACCGAGGAGAGACTGCAATGATGGTGACACCGTTGCAAAGCAGCCTGTGTGCGCTGAACGGGTCCAGCACAAGCTTTCAATCCTGGCTCTTCTGCTGGGGGAGCAGAAGCCAAACGTTCCTGCTGTACTCACTGTGCTGCTGGGCAGCTGAAAGCGACCAGCTGAGAATTTGGATTCAAATGGACTTTTAGGTATGAAACCGAGGAGAGACTGCAATGATGGTGACACCGTTGCAAAGCAGCCTGTGTGCTGAAGAGGCCCAGCACTAGCTTTCCCTGCTGGTTCTTCTGCTGTGGGAGCAGATGCCACTGTTCATTCTGTGCTGACTGTGTTGCTGCCAGCAGAGAGCAGGCTCTGAACTGATTCCATTCAAATGCTTTTCCTGTATGAAAGGGAGCAGTGAAAGCAACGATGGATGCACCAATGTAAAGGTGATTGTGTGCTGAACAGGTCCAGCACAAGCTTTCAATCCTGGCTCTTCTGCTGTGGGAGCAGAAGCCAAACGTTCGTGCTGTACTCACTGTGCTGCCTGCAGCTGAGAGAGACCAGCTGAGAATTTGGATTCAAATGGACTTTTAGGTATGAAACCGAGGAGAGACTGCAATGATGGTGACACCGTTGCAAAGCAGCCTGTGTGCTGAAGAGGCCCAGCACTAGCTTTCCCTGCTGGTTCTTCTGCTGTGGGAGCAGATGCCACTGTTCATTCTGCGCTGACTGTGTTGCTGCCAGCAGAGAGCAGGCTCTGAACTGATTCCATTCAAATGCTTTTCCTGTATGAAAGGGAGCAGTGAAAGCAACGATGGATGCACCAATGTAAAGGTGATTGTGTGCTGAACGGGTCCAGCACAAGCTTTCAATCCTGGCTCTTCTGCTGGGGGAGCAGAAGCCAAACGTTCCTGCTGTACTCACTGTGCTGCTGGGCAGCTGAAAGCGACCAGCTGAGAATTTGGATTCAAATGGACTTTTAGGTATGAAACCGAGGAGAGACTGCAATGATGGTGACACCGTTGCAAAGCAGCCTGTGTGCTGAAGAGGCCCAGCACTAGCTTTCCCTGCTGGTTCTTCTGCTGTGGGAGCAGATGCCACTGTTCATTCTGTGCTGACTGTGTTGCTGCCAGCAGAGAGCAGGCTCTGAACTGATTCCATTCAAATGCTTTTCCTGTATGAAAGGGAGCAGTGAAAGCAACGATGGATGCACCAATGTAAAGGTGATTGTGTGCTGAACAGGTCCAGCACAAGCTTTCAATCCTGGCTCTTCTGCTGTGGGAGCAGAAGCCAAACGTTCGTGCTGTACTCACTGTGCTGCCTGCAGCTGAGAGAGACCAGCTGAGAATTTGGATTCAAATGGACTTTTAGGTATGAAACCGAGGAGAGACTGCAATGATGGTGACACCGTTGCAAAGCAGCCTGTGTGCTGAAGAGAGCCCAGCACTAGCTTTCCCTGCTGGTTCTTCTGCTGTGGGAGCAGATGCCACTGTTCATTCTGTGCTGACTGTGTTGCTGCCAGCAGAGAGCAGGCTCTGAACTGATTCCATTCAAATGCTTTTCCTGTATGAAAGGGAGCAGTGAAAGCAACGATGGATGCACCAATGTAAAGGTGATTGTGTGCTGAACAGGTCCAGCACAAGCTTTCAATCCTGGCTCTTCTGCTGTGGGAGCAGAAGCCAAACGTTCGTGCTGTACTCACTGTGCTGCCTGCAGCTGAGAGAGCCCAGCTGAGAATTTGGATTCAAATGGACTTTTAGGTATGAAACCGAGGAGAGACTGCAATGATGGTGACACCGTTGCAAAGCAGCCTGTGTGCTGAAGAGGCCCAGCACTAGCTTTCCCTGCTGGTTCTTCTGCTGTGGGAGCAGATGCCACTGTTCATTCTGTGCTGACTGTGTTGCTGCCAGCAGAGAGCAGGCTCTGAACTGATTCCATTCAAATGCTTTTCCTGTATGAAAGGGAGCAGTGAAAGCAACGATGGATGCACCAATGTAAAGGTGATTGTGTGCTGAACAGGTCCAGCACAAGCTTTCAATCCTGGCTCTTCTGCTGTGGGAGCAGAAGCCAAACGTTCGTGCTGTACTCACTGTGCTGCCTGCAGCTGAGAGAGACCAGCTGAGAATTTGGATTCAAATGGACTTTTAGGTATGAAACCGAGGAGAGACTGCAATGATGGTGACACCGTTGCAAAGCAGCCTGTGTGCTGAAGAGGCCCAGCACTAGCTTTCCCTGCTGGTTCTTCTGCTGTGGGAGCAGATGCCACTGTTCATTCTGTGCTGACTGTGTTGCTGCCAGCAGAGAGCAGGCTCTGAACTGATTCCATTCAAATGCTTTTCCTGTATGAAAGGGAGCAGTGAAAGCAACGATGGATGCACCAATGTAAAGGTGATTGTGTGCTGAACAGGTCCAGCACAAGCTTTCAATCCTGGCTCTTCTGCTGTGGGAGCAGAAGCCAAACGTTCGTGCTGTACTCACTGTGCTGCCTGCAGCTGAGAGAGACCAGCTGAGAATTTGGATTCAAATGGACTTTTAGGTATGAAACCGAGGAGAGACTGCAATGATGGTGACACCGTTGCAAAGCAGCCTGTGTGCTGAAGAGGCCCAGCACTAGCTTTCCCTGCTGGTTCTTCTGCTGTGGGAGCAGATGCCACTGTTCATTCTGTGCTGACTGTGTTGCTGCCAGCAGAGAGCAGGCTCTGAACTGATTCCATTCAAATGCTTTTCCTGTATGAAAGGGAGCAGTGAAAGCAACGATGGATGCACCAATGTAAAGGTGATTGTGTGCTGAACAGGTCCAGCACAAGCTTTCAATCCTGGCTCTTCTGCTGTGGGAGCAGAAGCCAAACGTTCCTGCTGTACTCACTGTGCTGCCTGCAGCTGAGAGCGACCAGCTGAGAATTTGGATTCAAATGGACTTTTAGGTATGAAACCGAGGAGAGACTGCAATGATGGTGACACCGTTGCAAAGCAGCCTGTGTGCTGAAGAGGCCCAGCACTAGCTTTCCCTGCTGGTTCTTCTGCTGTGGGAGCAGATGCCACTGTTCATTCTGTGCTGACTGTGTTGCTGCCAGCAGAGAGCAGGCTCTGAACTGATTCCATTCAAATGCTTTTCCTGTATGAAAGGGAGCAGTGAAAGCAACGATGGATGCACCAATGTAAAGGTGATTGTGTGCTGAACAGGTCCAGCACAAGCTTTCAATCCTGGCTCTTCTGCTGTGGGAGCAGAAGCCAAACGTTCCTGCTGTACTCACTGTGCTGCTGGGCAGCTGAGAGCGACCAGCTGAGAATTTGGATTCAAATGGACTTTTAGGTATGAAACCGAGGAGAGACTGCAATGATGGTGACACCGTTGCAAAGCAGCCTGTGTGCTGAAGAGGCCCAGCACTAGCTTTCCCTGCTGGTTCTTCTGCTGTGGGAGCAGATGCCACTGTTCATTCTTCGCTGTGTTGCTGCCAGCAGAGAGCAGGCTCTGAACTGATTCCATTCAAATGCTTTTCCTGTATGAAAGGGAGCAGTGAAAGCAACGATGGATGCACCAATGTAAAGGTGATTGTGTGCTGAACAGGTCCAGCACAAGCTTTCAATCCTGGCTCTTCTGCTGTGGGAGCAGAAGCCAAACGTTCGTGCTGTACTCACTGTGCTGCCTGCAGCTGAGAGCGACCAGCTGAGAATTTGGATTCAAATGGACTTTTAGGTATGAAACCGAGGAGAGACTGCAATGATGGTGACACCGTTGCAAAGCAGCCTGTGTGCTGAAGAGGCCCAGCACTAGCTTTCCCTGCTGGTTCTTCTGCTGTGGGAGCAGATGCCACTGTTCATTCTGTGCTGACTGTGTTGCTGCCAGCAGAGAGCAGGCTCTGAACTGATTCCATTCAAATGCTTTTCCTGTATGAAAGGGAGCAGTGAAAGCAACGATGGATGCACCAATGTAAAGGTGATTGTGTGCTGAACAGGTCCAGCACAAGCTTTCAATCCTGGCTCTTCTGCTGTGGGAGCAGAAGCCAAACGTTCGTGCTGTACTCACTGTGCTGCCTGCAGCTGAGAGAGACCAGCTGAGAATTTGGATTCAAATGGACTTTTAGGTATGAAACCGAGGAGAGACTGCAATGATGGTGACACCGTTGCAAAGCAGCCTGTGTGCTGAAGAGCCCCAGCACTAGCTTTCCCTGCTGGTTCTTCTGCTGTGGGAGCAGATGCCACTGTTCATTCTGCGCTGACTGTGTTGCTGCCAGCAGAGAGCAGGCTCTGAACTGATTCCATTCAAATGCTTTTCCTGTATGAAAGGGAGCAGTGAAAGCAACGATGGATGCACCAATGTAAAGGTGATTGTGTGCTGAACGGGTCCAGCACAAGCTTTCAATCCTGGCTCTTCTGCTGGGGGAGCAGAAGCCAAACGTTCCTGCTGTACTCACTGTGCTGCTGGGCAGCTGAAAGCGACCAGCTGAGAATTTGGATTCAAATGGACTTTTAGGTATGAAACCGAGGAGAGACTGCAATGATGGTGACACCGTTGCAAAGCAGCCTGTGTGCTGAAGAGGCCCAGCACTAGCTTTCCCTGCTGGTTCTTCTGCTGTGGGAGCAGATGCCACTGTTCATTCTGTGCTGACTGTGTTGCTGCGCAGCAGAGAGCAGGCTCTGAACTGATTCCTTTCAAATGCTTTTCCTGTATGAAAGGGAGCAGTGAAAGCAACGATGGATGCACCAATGTAAAGGTGATTGTGTGCTGAACAGGTCCAGCACAAGCTTTCAATCCTGGCTCTTCTGCTGTGGGAGCAGAAGCCAAACGTTCGTGCTGTACTCACTGTGCTGCCTGCAGCTGAGAGAGACCAGCTGAGAATTTGGATTCAAATGGACTTTTAGGTATGAAACCGAGGAGAGACTGCAATGATGGTGACACCGTTGCAAAGCAGCCTGTGTGCTGAAGTGGCCCTGAGTGTTGCTGCCAGAACTGGTTCCATTCAAATGCTTTTCCTGTGTTGCTGAGAGAGCAGGCTCTGAACTGATTCCTTTGAAATGCTTTTCCTGTATGAAAGGGAGCAGTGAAAGCAACGATGGATGCACCAATGTAAAGGTGATTGTGTGCTGAACAGGTCCAGCACAAGCTTTCAATCCTGGCTCTTCTGCTGTGGGAGCAGAGGCCAAACGTTCGTGCTGTACTCACTGTGCTGCCTGCAGCTGAGAGAGACCAGCTGAGAATTTGGATTCAAATGGACTTTTAGGTATGAAACCGAGGAGAGACTGCAATGATGGTGACACCGTTGCAAAGCAGCCTGTGTGCTGAAGAGGCCCAGCACTAGCTTTCCCTGCTGGTTCTTCTGCTGTGGGAGCAGATGCCACTGTTCATTCTGTGCTGACTGTGTTGCTGCCAGCAGAGAGCAGGCTCTGAACTGATTCCATTCAAATGCTTTTCCTGTATGAAAGGGAGCAGTGAAAGCAACGATGGATGCACCAATGTAAAGGTGATTGTGTGCTGAACAGGTCCAGCACAAGCTTTCAATCCTGGCTCTTCTGCTGTGGGAGCAGAAGCCAAACGTTCGTGCTGTACTCACTGTGCTGCCTGCAGCTGAGAGAGACCAGCTGAGAATTTGGATTCAAATGGACTTTTAGGTATGAAACCGAGGAGAGACTGCAATGATGGTGACACCGTTGCAAAGCAGCCTGTGTGCTGAAGAGGCCCAGCACTAGCTTTCCCTGCTGGTTCTTCTGCTGTGGGAGCAGATGCCACTGTTCATTCTGTGCTGACTGTGTTGCTGCCAGCAGAGAGCAGGCTCTGAACTGATTCCATTCAAATGCTTTTCCTGTATGAAAGGGAGCAGTGAAAGCAACGATGGATGCACCAATGTAAAGGTGATTGTGTGCTGAACAGGTCCAGCACAAGCTTTCAATCCTGGCTCTTCTGCTGTGGGAGCAGAAGCCAAACGTTCCTGCTGTACTCACTGTGCTGCTGGGCAGCTGAAAGCGACCAGCTGAGAATTTGGATTCAAATGGACTTTTAGGTATGAAACCGAGGAGAGACTGCAATGATGGTGACACCGTTGCAAAGCAGCCTGTGTGCTGAAGAGGCCCAGCACTAGCTTTCCCTGCTGGTTCTTCTGCTGTGGGAGCAGATGCCACTGTTCATTCTGTGCTGACTGTGTTGCTGCCAGCAGAGAGCAGGCTCTGAACTGATTCCATTCAAATGCTTTTCCTGTATGAAAGGGAGCAGTGAAAGCAACGATGGATGCACCAATGTAAAGGTGATTGTGTGCTGAACAGGTCCAGCACAAGCTTTCAATCCTGGCTCTTCTGCTGTGGGAGCAGAAGCCAAACGTTCGTGCTGTACTCACTGTGCTGCCTGCAGCTGAGAGAGACCAGCTGAGAATTTGGATTCAAATGGAGTTTTAGGTATGAAACCGAGGAGAGACTGCAATGATGGTGACACCGTTGCAAAGCAGCCTGTGTGCTGAAGAGCCCCAGCACTAGCTTTCCCTGCTGGTTCTTCTGCAGT
>NW_026913577.1:0-8349 GCF_034315485.1 Pezoporus occidentalis | reverse complement strand
AAAAATTTTTTTTAAAAATTTAAATTAAAAAAAAAAAAATTTTTTTTTAAATTTTTTAAAAAAAAAAATTTTTTTTAAAGAATTTTTTTTTTAAAAAAAAAAATTTTTTTTAAAAAAAATTTTTTAAAAAAAAAAAACCTTTTTTCCCTTTCCCCCGGGGGGGGGCCAAAAAAAAAAAAATTTTTTAAAAAATTTTTTTAAAAAAAAAAAACCCCCTTTTTTCCCCGGGGGGGGGGAAAAAAAAGGTTTTGGGAAAAAACCCCCCCGGGGGGGAAAGGGGGGTTTTTTTAAAAAAAATTTTTAAAAAAAAATTTTTTTTTTTAAAAAAAAAATTTTTAAAAAAATTTTATTTAAAAAGGGGGGGGTTTAAATTTTCAAAAAATTTTGGTTTTAAAAAAAAGGGGCCCCCCCCCCAAAAAATTAAAAAGGGGAAGGGGGAAAAATATAACCCCTTCTTTTTTTAAAAAAATTTAAGTAAAAATTTTTTGTTTAAAAAAATTTTTTTTTTTTTGGGGGGTTTTTTGGGGGGTTTGGGGGAAAAAACCCTTTTTTAAAAAAAAATTTTCCAAAAAATGGGGGGGAAAAAAAAATTTTTTTTAAAAAAGGAAAAATTTTTTTTTTTTGGGGGAAAAAATTTTTTTTTTTTAAAAAAAAAAACCCAATTTTTTTAAAAAAAAAAATTAAAAAAAAAGGCCCCCCAAAAATTAAGAAAAAAAACCCCTTTGGGGAAAAATTTTTTTTTTAAAATTTTTTGGGGGGGGAAAAATTAAAAAAATAATTGGGGGAAAAATTTCCCCCAAAAAAAGGGGGGGGAAAAAATTTTTAAAAAAGGTTTTTTTTGGGGGGAAAAATTTAAAAGGAAAAAAATTTAAAGGGTTTTTTTAAATTTTTTTTTTTAAAAATTTTTTTTTTTTATAAAAAAATTTTTTTTAAAAAAAAACCCAAAAAAAAAAAACTTAACTTTTTTCCCGGGGGGCCCTTTTTGGGGGAAACCCCCCAAAAAAATTTTTTTTAAAAAATTTTTTTAAAAAAAAAAAAGGGTTTTTTTTTTTGGGAAAATTTTTTTTTTTAAAAAAAGGGGCCCCCGGGGTTTTTTTAAAAGGGGGGGGGGGGGAAAAAAAAAAATTTTTTTTTCCAAAAAAAAAAAAAAAATTTTTTTTAAAAAAAGGCCTTTTTTTTTTCCCCCCCAAGGAAAAAGGGGCCGGGGGGCCCCGGGGAAAAATTTAAAAAAAAATTTTTTTAAAATTTGGGGGGTTTTTTTTTAAAAAATTAAAAGGAAAAAATTTTTTTTTCCCTTAAACCATGGGGGGAAAACTTTTTTTTCCAAAAAATTTAAATTTTTTTTGGGGAAAAAAAAACCCCCCCCCCCCCTGTTTTACCCGTTATTTTTTCTTTCCAATTCCACCGTTTAAATTTAAATTTAAAAAAATTACTCTCCCCCCCCCCCCCCTTTTTTTTTTTTTTTTTTTTTTTACGGGGCGGTGGCGGGAGGGGGAAAGCAGGAAAAATTAAAAAAAAAAAAAAAAAAAAAAAAAAAATTTTTTTAATTTTTTTTTTTAAAAAAACATTTTTTTAAAAAAACCTTTTTGGGAAAAATTTTTTTAAAATTTTTTTAATTTTTTTTTTTTATTTTTTTAAATTTAAAATTTAAATTTAAATTAAATTTTTTTTTTTTTCCCCCCCCCCCAAAAAAAAAAATTTTTGGGAAAAATTTTTTTTTTTCATTTTAACAAAAAAATAAAAAATTTTTTTTTTAAAAATTTTTTTAAATTAAAAATTTTTCCCCAAAAATTTTTTTTTTTTCCCAAAAATTTTTTTTCCCCCCCCTTTTTTTTTTCCCAAAAAAAAATTTTTTTAAAAAAAAATTTTTGGTTTTTTTTTTAAATTTTTAAAATTTTTTAAATTTTTTTTTTTTTTTTAAAAATTTTTTTTTTGGGGGTTTTTTTTGGGGGGGGGGGGTTTTTTTTAAGGGTTTAAAAAAAAAATTTAAAACAAAAAAATTAAAAAAAATTTTTTTTTTAAAAAAAAAATTTTTTTTTTTTTCCCCAAAACCTTAAAAAAAAAAAACCCTTTTTTCCCCCCTTTAAACCCGGGGGTTTTTTTTGGGGGGAAAAATTTTTGTTAAAGGGGAAAATTTTTTGGTTTTTTTTTTAAAAAAACCCAATTTTTTAATTTTTTTTAAAAAAAAAAAAATTTAAATTTAAAAAAAGGGCCCCCCCCCCCCCAAATTTTTGGCTTTCCCCCCCCCTTTTTTTTTTTCCCCCCGGGCCCTTTTAAAGGGGTTTATTTTTTTTTTTTTTTACAAAAAATTTTCCAGCGGGTTTTTTTTTTTCCCCTTTTTTTTAAAAATTTTTTTTGGGAAAATTTTTTTTTGGGGAAAAAGGCGGGCCCAAAAAAAAAAGGGGGGGAAAAATTTTTAAATTTTTTTTAAAAAAACCTTTTTTTTTTTTTTTTTAAAAATTTTTTTTTTGGAAAATTTTGGGGCCCCTTTTTTTCCCCCCCCCAAAAAAGGGGATTTTTTTGGGGGGGGGGAAAAAAAATTTTTTAAAAAAAAAAACCCCCCCCTTTTTACATCTTCCCCAAAGGATCATTTTTTAAAGTATAAATCTGAGAAAACAAGGTTGTGGTATAAAAGTCCTGACAGAACCTTAAATACAGTGTAGCAACTGTGACAATATTATATGTGTAATAAACCTCCAAAGGCAATAAAAGAAGACTCTAATATAAATTATTTTAAAATGGGAGATAGGCAAGTATTTGGAAAAAGAAATATGGGGGTAGAAATGCTAAATCAATTCAAGGATGTGAAATAAATGCCAAGTTACAGAGGTACTATAAGATTTACTGCAAAGTCTTAATGCAGCTTTATTTTTTCTTAGAGCAAAATAAAGTTATTGCTGGATTCCATGCAAAATCTTATGGATAGTCATGATGAAGTGATAACAAATTGATATTCAGTGTGTCAAGTGATTGAATGAAACTTCCACTTTCTTACACAAAATAAAATGTCTTAAATTTTATGCTAATATATTCCAACCTTTGTACAAATGTAGCTGTCTAATGTTTACTTCCTACAGTGCTGAACTGCAATACTAGAACATCCAATCTGGCCATCAGAAAATGTGCAAGCAATAAAGTTCTATTTCACCAGTCTTATGCATCTTTGAAAATTTACAGCTCTTGGGGTTCATTGTTCATGTGCAGTGCCTACAGAAACTAAAATACTCATGTGTGCATTTTGCAGTGCATTTCCTCCAGGAAAATTATGTAGAAATAAATATAACATCAGCTGAAACAAGAAGAGGGGAAAGTTATTCCTTTATGTCTCACAAGACTGTCATATATAATATTGAATAGTGAACATAAATACTTGTATTACTTGCATTTAATCAGCAAATTCATTTTGAAGGGTGCATTAATAAGGCTATAGCATATCAAAGTGTAAGTAATTTTGATTGTTTTTTTTAGTTTTCCTGTGGTTTTTGATATTGGATTTTTTCCAAATCAGATTGTTATAAAAGGAAAAAACTGTGACTATTAAGATGACTGAGGAATAGAATTTCCTTATACTAGGAACCAACTGCAAGTGTTGATGTGCTTAGTTAGCAAAGTGACAACTTTTTTGCATTTTACAAACACAACTGCATTTCTTAGAATATGATTCTTGTGGCTCAACTCCTCTTTTTCAGGGATGGTGGAATTTCACTTTAGAGAGAGAACGTTTCATCAGTAGTATTGAATTTTCACATTTATATTTGCTATTTCACAATGAGTCAATTCTGGAAAATATAGAAACACATATTCACACACTATATTCAGGATCTGCTGTTTTCTCTGAGTTTTGAGATAAGTTGATCTCATGTTACCTCTGGCAACTTCAATGTCCTACTTCTATGGCGATTTTTAAAGCAAACTCAGAGCTACTATTTTTCTACAGCTAAGAAAAACATAATTGTGTCTCACAGAAATAACAGGAATCACAACTTTTTGAGACCATCAGTGATACTATGCTTTTAGGATAAATATCTTCAGTTGTTTTGAAATTAATGACATGCTTTTGAAAATCTGAAGATTGCCTTTTCAATGCCACTGGAACCATAACTGAACTCAATGGACCAAAATAATGAAAGATGATAGAATCATATCTGGGAATAGGGCTGAACAACTGTATGTGATGCGCAGATAAACTCCACAACTCGTTAAAACATGTAAAGTAGGTATGCTTTTTATTCAGTGCTGACACGCATGGGGATAATTCCTCAAAGTCATGTGTGCCTCAGTGTTGTTTCCCTCTACATTTATTCTCTAAAGTTACATATATTCATAAGGTTGCACAACACGCCTATGCATATTCATGTCCTATCCCTACTTCGTATTATAATGAGCCAGAAGGTCCTTTGCGCCTGCGCAGTGCCCCCTCTGGTCATGGGCAGGGATCTCAAGATGAAGTAAATGAGTCTTCCTCTTCTTGAACTTTTCATCTTTTAGTCTTCACGTATGGCCTTAGGGTTTGGTCAGTGTCCCAGCCATAAACCATCTGCTTCTCCCCCTTATCAGTAGATTCAGGCATCTGCTTTTCCTTACCAATAGCTGCTTATCAATAGAACCAAGTGTCTGCTTTTCCTTATCAATAGGACCAGGTGTCTGCTTTTCCTTATCAATAGGACCAGGTGTCTTTGTTCTGCTTAGTAGGCATTTACAACAGACAATACTTTTGTTTAAGCAAGCAAATTCCTCTAACCCCCTTGTATAACCCCCCCTGTACCACCCCCCTGTACATTGGTCAAGCCTCTGCATCAATCCCCCCTTTTTCTATAAAGTTAGTAAATTCTTTTACTATATTATTTATGACAGAGCTATCCATGTTCCTTCTATCGATTTATGAAGTGATTTCGATATACATTGTATTATACAAGGTACAATCATTAAAATGAGTAGTCCTATAGCTAAGATTAAAAGGCCTTGTTTCAGTATGTCCCTGAACCATCCAGTAACTCCTAGGTTATTTAACCATTCATCCAATCCTCCTCCAACAATTCTAAGCTCTTGCATATTTTCCTGCAATTTTCGCAGCTTAGCATGAATTGATTCAGAATGGTCAGATAAGTTCATTCAGCACATGCCTTCAAAATCCTCACAGACATGTCCATGGGCCAATAATAAAAAGTCAATTGCTGCTCGGTTTTGTAAAGATGCACGTCTTACACTATCTGTGTGTGTGGCAAGTGAGGATATCACATCTGAAGTTATATTTAATTGCTTAGCCGCCCAACATGCCAAATGATGTATATCTGCCAATGCTTTCCCCGCAGCTATACTTGGTACAAATAATGCCACCAAAAATCTTGCTGTGTGATTCCAGATTCTTAAAGTGGAATTGCAATTTGGGCCTAATTGCCCAATGGATTGTTTGTTTCTGCAGAGCCTGTCATTCATGTCCTGGACTAAATGCCTTTTCGAGGCGCAAACAGGGACAATTTACCTAGAAACATAGTCCTCCAAAGGGTTTGGAAGGAATTCCTGGCCATGCACAGTCTCCACATATCAAGAAATATCCTGGGGGTAGAGCTTTAGGTATTTTATCATTGTATCGTAACATTGGAGATGATCCTGAGCAGTAAGAGGTTATATTATGATACCATATCTTCCCACTAGTTACCTTGGTCTCAGGGACTTTGCTTGACCATGTATTAAAAGTTATAAAGCTCTGATTATTTTTGTCAGATCCCAGGAGCTGGAGTTCTTGCACTGGGATAGTAGAATAACTTAAGTTTTTTATTATTACACCCATTTGGGCTGATGCAACTGTCCAATCAGTCCCATGAGCTCTCTTGACCATTTTGATCACTGTGCTAAGATTTAGAATTGAGTCATTCCTTACCCATCCCTGAAAATCAAAGGGGTTCAAGTATGGTATACCAATTAGGCACGTTTGAAAGGGATTTCCCACCTGTGCCAAGGTCAGACAAAAATCAGTAATCCCAGTCTTGTTTGCCCATGTGAGCCAGACATTCGTATTCAAATCCAGTATTGAAGTTTCTTTTTCTATGGCTAGGACCATGGTACAGTTATAGAGGATTAATATCAATAATCGCTTCATTTTAACTATTCTACTTAACTATATATGTCTATTATAATTGGGCCAAGTTTCATGCAATATGTGCAGCACTTGCACTGCACTACCCTTATAGGTGGTAAATGTTATGTGGATTTATATTCTGATTACAATTGCAACATTGTATTGACACCCATGGATCACTCTATCTTTTGCTAGTTAGTTTTAATTTCAGTCTGTTAGTACCGCTTGATGTGATTTTCCAGGGTCCCTTTGGAGCCTGCTTGACTCGAGTATGATGAATCCAGACGTTTTGTTCTCTAATTTTGATAGCTGTGAAAGTTGTGAGTAGTACTTGGAACGGTCCTTTCCACCTCGGTTCAAGATCTTCTTCCCCTGTGGGTCTGACAGATTTTATATACACGTAATCTCCAGGTTGTATATTATGTACCGGACTGTCCAGTCCTCTGTTTCGAGTTCCAGCCACATATTTTTCAACATTCTTGAGTTGTTTTCCTAACTCTATTATATAGTTATTCATAGTCTCTTCTCCCACTTGGAGAGACGTTCCCTGTTGGACCCCACATGGTCTTCCATACAGAATTTTGAAAGGACTCAACCCTTCTCAAGCTCTTGGTTTAGTTCGTATTCTCAATAGAGCTAATGGAAGTGTCTGGAGCCAAGGTAGACTGGCCTCCTGACCCAATTTCACAATTTGTTGTTTAGTTAGATGGCTCATTTTCTCCACCTGACCACTTGATTGAGGGTGGTAGGGAGTATGAAGTTGCCAATCAATACCTAAATGTTTGTTAATTTGTTGTACCACTTTTGAAACAAAATGTGGTCCTCTGTCTGAAGATATAGTGGCTGGAACTCCATATAGTGGTATTATTTCCTGTAACAATATTTTTGTTACCTCCTGGGCTTGTGCACTTCTAGTTGGAAAGGCTTCTGGCCAACCTGAAAACGTGTCTGTTAGTACCAACAAATATTTATACCCCCTTTTTCTTGGCAGTTCTGTAAAGTCAATCTGCCATTGTTGGCCTGGTCCATTACCTCTGCCAATTTGGCCTAATTTAAGTTTGGGAGTAATTTGGGGGTTTGTTTGAAGGCAAAGATCACATTGTTGCGTTACTTTTTGGATGGTAGCATACAAATTTCTAGCTATGATTTTGTTTATTAAATATTTATGTAAGGCATCCACTCTCCAATGTGTTTTCTGATGTTCATTTTTTATAAGGGCCCATAACAAAGGTGAGGGAACAATTATCCTCCCCTGTGGTGTACTAGCCCACCTCAGGAAGGGACTTTAACACTAATATTTTTTTTAAAATTTTTTTTTTTAAAAAAAGTTTTTTTTCCCAAAATAGCTCCATGTCAGCCAATCCGAATAAATTTTTTTTATATTTTCCTTTTTCCCCTTTTGGTTCCAGGTTTAGCATCTCAGTTTCCTTTTGTCATTTACAAAGGTCCAACTATTACTTTCTGGGGGGGTTGTGATTCCGATTCTTTTCCATGGGTTCTGCTTAGAAAAGGCTTTGTGTTAAAAGTTTCGGTTTTGCCCGGGGAGGGGTTTTTAATTTTTCCAGGAACGGGGAAAAGGGTTTTTTTTTCCAAAGGAAAAATTTTTTAAAAAATTTAAATTTTTAAACCCCTTTGTTACAATGAGGTTGGTTTTTCAAACCCTGAAAAAGAGTGCCGTTTTCATTTAAATGCAGTTTTGGGGGAATGCATTTTTTCCCCCCCAAAGGGCAAATTTGGTTTTTGGTTTTAGAAATCTCCGGCTCTAGGCCCAGTCCTTTTTTGAATCCAAAAAAAACAAGGTTTCAACCCCCAACCCATATTCCCGGGCAATCCCTTTCCCTAAAAAAATTTTAAAAAAGTTAATTCCTAAATGAAATTTTTTTGGTAAAGGTTTCCCCCTTTTTCCAGGGAGGTTTTATTTCCATTCGGAGGAATGGGATTTTAAAGGACCCATATTTTAAAAACCCCAAAGCACCCCCACCCCCAGGAACTGTTTTTTAGTCCGGGGGGGGGGTTTGACTATTGCTTCCTTTTCTGAAGGCCGTTGAAATATCCCCGGGTGCATTTTTGTTAACCCCTACCCTTTTTTCCCCCAAAATATTACCCCAAATTTTAAGATTATGTAAGGGAAAAGGTTTCCCCAAAAAAAATTATTCTTAAAGGTTTCCCCTTTTTTAATCCCAGGATCAATTTTTAAAATTGCTCTAAAAAATTTTTCAAAAAAACCTTGGAAACCCCCTGTACGGGGTTTTCCCCCCCTTTTTTTTCTT